>NC_065517.1:21861348-21964623 GCF_006386435.1 Epinephelus moara | reverse complement strand
GTACTGTAGTGTCTGTGTTGTAGTGTCCGTACTGTAGTGTCTGTGTTGTAGTGTCCGTACTGTAGTGTCTGTGCTCTAGTGTCTGTACTGTAGTGTCTGTGCTCTAGTGTCTGTACTGTAGTGTCTGTGCTCTAGTGTCTGTACTGTAGTGTCTGTACTGTAGTGTCTGTGTTGTAGTGTCCGTACTGTAGTGTCTGTGTTGTAGTGTCCGTACTGTAGTGTCTGTGCTCTAGTGTCTGTACTGTAGTGTCTGTGTTGTAGTGTCCGTACCGTAGTGTCTGTGTTGTAGTGTCCGTACTGTAGTGTCTGTGTTGTAGTGTCCGTACTGTAGTGTCTGTGCTCTAGTGTCTGTGCTCTAGTGTCTGTAATAAAGTGTTTGTGCTCTAGTGTTTGTGCTGTAATGCTTCTTTTGTACACCAGAGGGCGTTGTGTCTCTTCCTACCCTGATCATCAGAGCACAGTATTCAGCCTCGGGCCCTCTGGCTCTCTCTGAGCAGGAGATTAATGAAAGGTGTATAAATTCACAATGCATCAGTGCCGCCTGTGTGAGGAGAGAAAGAGGTGAACATTAGCTGCATGCATATGGACGGGAGGCAAAGTGAGCATATGGAGGGGAGGTGTCTCAGCGCCTCTTCTTCCTCTACTCCTTTCACTCTCTTGTTCCCTTTGTCCTTCCTTCCTCTTCAAGCCAGCCACCTGCATTATGACAAAAATCTGCATCTGAGCTCAAAGGGCAGACGGGTGCAACTTCAGGAGGGTGGACTTTGGTCTGTTATTAAAAACAAACAAAAAAAGGCAAGTTGTGTGGGAGCAGCCCAAACTGTCACCTGAGTCACATCAGACACCTTTCCCCACATTCATGCAGGCTCTCACTCTAGGTGCTGTCTCAATCTGAGACAGCATGCTGAATCATTGCATCTAAAGATAGATGCTCATTTGCAGCAGCAGCGTGGGTCAAGCAGTGCGAGATAAAAAGGTGAATCAGAAGTCAAGTAGAGGAGGTATAAAGTTCAACAGTCTATTTTGCAACACAAAAGAGGCAGACATATGGCTGTCTTGTCCTCCCACCTCAGCCCTCCTGAGAAATGGTGTTTGTCAGAGTAATAAAGCTGTCCCATAACCCCATAACCTCTGTAATATTCATGATCCAAAGTTTGTGCCTTGCAAGACAGCTTGATAAGTGTTAGGCCCGAATCTGTTCCCAGGCTCAACCATAACAAGTACATTGTCTGCCGCGGTTACCATGGGACGAGCTAGTCCAGACTCCCAACAATCCACGTCGGCTTGTTAAAACACACTGCTCATTGGTGCAGCCCAGGCGCTCGCTGAGAGCTGTCCCGCTCTGTTTACTGATGTCACAGGCTGGACGGAGCCCATAATAGGCAATGGCTCATCTCAACATTACGAGCTGTTTATGAAGGAGGTGAAAAATGACACTTTTATTGCCCGTCGCTGCGTCCCTCTGTCCTGCCGTGCCCCGGCCTGTCCTACCTTATCCTGTCATATCAATGGAGCACTTCTGGGAGGAAATAAGTCAACAAGGAGACCGAAGAGACACACACACACATGCAGCAGAGAGACAGAGGGGGGAGGCTATCTGGACAATGACAGCTTTAATGTAGTATCTCATAAACATGCATTAATCAGAGCAGAGGGCTGGTGTTACTGCTGTGGCATACAAATAAAGACAAAGAGAGGAAGAGACACAGAGACTGGTGGACGGATGACTCACTCTGTGTGCTCTGGTCAACTTGTGTCTTCTCCAAAGTCATCCACTGTGGCCTTGACAACCACATACACAACCACCGCGGCAACATCATCAGCATCAGTCCATCCACTCTTGAGGAAGGTTACACATTTTTTAATTCAGACTCAGATTATTTTATTGTCCGTTAGCTTTGCGTAAAATGCAAATTTGTCTTTGGCAGTGGCAGATAAGACAACACAAACCATACACAACAACACACAACAGCTGTGTATCTTCAAGTGACTAAGTGGCAGTAATAAAAGTGTTGGGTGGATTGTTCTTCCACTGGCAGTGAGGTGGATAAAAACATCACAACAATTTTGAAAATTTATTTTATACTCTTTATTTAAAGCCAACACTGCATTATTACAATTTCATTTCAAATATGTGTACGATATACATAAAAATGTAGTCTAAACTGACACTAAGTGATAACCGTTGGGTGAATGCAACGTTCTTGTGATGGACTTGTTTGAAACCCTGTGACCATCCCAGACTGAGGTTCCAGTAACCTTTGTCGCATGTCATCATTCCTGCTCTCTCTTTGCATTTTCCTTTTTTTGTCACAAGGCCAAAAATGCCACACAAAAATCTGTGTCCAAAAAGCAAACAAACTGCCACCCTAAATATACGTATATATGTATTACTATATTATTATATTTTTCTTGGTTTTAACAAGAAAGACTCATGTTGTAATGACGACGCACCTTTCATTAGAGCCTCAGAGGGTTCCTGATTCGAACCCAGGGTCGGGGAGCCCTTCTGTGCGGAGTTTGCACATTCTCCCTGTGTCAGCGTGGGTTTTCTCTGGGTACTCCGGCTTCCTCCCACACTCCAAAGACATGCAGGTTAATTGGTGACTCTAAATTGTCTGTAGGTGTGAATGTGAGTGTGAATGGTTGTCTGTCTCTATGTGTCAGCCCTGTGATAGTCTGGTGACCTGTCCAGGGTGTACCCCGCCTCTCACTCAGTGTCAGCTGGGAAAGGCTCCAGCTCCATAGGCAAAATATTGTACTTTTTATTCCACTAAAAGCAAAATGAAATACAGAAACATGTCACAGTTAATGTCTGATCCCAGACTGTTTAAACATGAGCACTTTTTTTCTAACTAAATAGAATTACTCTGTACCTGAAGGAGACACATGACATACATAAACACATGAAAATAAACTGTTGAAAGTGTGTGTGTTTAAGCAGCAGCTGCGACAGTATCAAACTAACTACTAACAAAATCATCAAAATTATCAGTCATATGAGCCCTTCTGTGTGTTTCTGTGGAGTTACATTTGTACTGACAGAGCTGAGACGCTGTCAGTAATAATGTGGAGGACGTTGATGAGTGTTAACAACAGTTATGAAACAGTTACACTAACACTAAGATTAAAAATCTGTGGGAATGAAATTCCCTTAAACTCAAATTTCTACCAACATTTATTTTGCAAAAAATACCACAGTGACAGATTCCCTCTCTGTCCACCAGAGTGCAGCATTGAGCTTCCTTTATTTCTGAGCAGTTGGAGTGTGGCTGCAGGGAGCTTCAGCAGCCCCACAGAGAAGCTCTGTTATGTTATCACAGTCTGTGCTATTTATAAAAGTCCTGATTCAGCTTCACTGATGTTTCCATTCTGAAAAAAAGAACCTAAAGGAACAAAGCACGCTCAAAGTCACTGGATACCAGATTAGATTAGTTTCTTACACACTTGTAACCACGCACATGGATGATGATCATCATGATGAGGAAATGTTACGTTGTTTTATTGAATCCCTGGAGGTGTCACTCAGCTTTGCGCTGTGTGAGCGTTTGCTCTGCTCCTGCTGTGAGGGAGACACAGGGAGGTGAAGAGGGCTCTGACCATGCAGGGCCATGATAGTCTGGAGCGAAACACCTTCTGTTGTTCAGTCTGTTATGATGCCAGTGCCCCCGCCTCTCCCTAGCTTGAACCTATTTCAGCTTTATTTAGCGGCTACTATGCATGTTTCTTTTAATGCACATTTTTCTCATAAGTTTTGATGATAATAATTCATAAGGTTTGATTGATGAGCCTCACCATTTTTTCCTTTCTTCTTTGTCAACAGTCTGTCCATCTTGTGCTGAACATTTCATGTTTCCATTAGCTGAATACTGATAGCCCTGGTAGTATCAGAGAACCCCAACATAAATAAGAGTCATTCAACTTAAGGCCTACTCCATATTTGTCACCCCTTTGTCTAAAAACTCTTAAAAACACATTATTGAGCCACACTGACATGAACTGATGTCTACTTTCATTAGGATGATCTGGCACAGTAGTTTAATTTAATACACTCCTGTCCTGCTGCAGTAGATACTCATTAGTGCACCAAATCCACACCAAAGATACTGGTCCCCAACAAGCACACTATATAATAACAATTGAGTTACATTTGGGAACACTACAGTGCCCAGCTGTTTAAGCCCTTTCTTAATTAATGTATTTTATTTCTGACCCATTTGTAAGATTTAGGTCTCAAGGTCCGTTTTACACCAGTCCGATGGTTGTCAGTTAATGTCAGGCCGTCAGTGAGTGTCTATTGCCCTAATTTTTGCTGTGTGTCCTGCAACATTGGCACTAGTCAGCTTTTGTCGGCTGATCCAGCATGTTGAATCAGCGTTCGACCCAACAAAGCCTGTCAGTGAGAGAAATCACGCTGATTGGCAGTTCAGTCACAAAACAAGAAACTGAAGTGAGGAAAGTAAACAATTGGCATAATTCAAGAGGGTGTGAGATTGAAATGAGATTGTTACATTGGGTTAGATTATTTCTTTTAGCCATTGAGCTCTCTAGCAGATATGGTTAGTAATTGTATGTGTCATTGTTCGCTAGCACACAATAAATATCCTTTGTTCTTTCATCATCAGGTTTTGTTGTTAATGTGCTAACTGGCTAACTAGCATCTTAAAATTTGTCCTGTCGGTCTTCCAGCTCCTCTTTTTGAATGACAAATATAGATGACCACCACCTGCTGGTGTGGAGAGTTATTTTCTCTAACGCAGTTGCAGATTTTGTGTTTTATATTGCTGTTTTTTAGAGCTGTATATTTTTTATTTTTTTATTTTTTTTCTGTGTTGTCTATAACTTATGTTGCCATCTGTCGTGGCCAGGACACTCTTGAAAAAGAGATCTTTGAGCTCATGAAGTTTTTTCTGGTAAATAAAGGGTAAATAAAAAAGAAAGAATGAATGAATGAATGTACGTGCTAGTTGGCCATTGGCTCTTGTCTTCGCTGGCGGGCTGTCAAAATTGCTCAAAAATGACGTTCGAATATTCGTTTTAAAAATAACTCATAGGTTCGAACCATTCAAAAAAAAAATTTTCGCATTATGTCCACAAGAGGGTAAACTAATACAAGGAAGAATACTTGTATATGTATTAATACAAGGAAACATAAATACTTGTAGGCATTTTTATTTCAACATAAACGTCTTTGAAAACATTTACATACCTACACATTAAAACACAATTATCTATAACATTACGTTATAAACGACCGCGGACCTCTCGCTCGCCCACCCTCTTTGACCCGTCATGCAGTGCGTTCAGTGCAGCGGCGCAGGCCAACGTCCACTCGCAAAGAGGACAGCTGTGGTGGCAGCAGAGCAAAATGCTTTTACAACACACAGATAACTCACATAACTCATAACTCGCGGAGGAGTGAAGTGGCGAACAATTTGATTCAATAACACTCGTATTCAATAACACTCGTATTCACTGATGAGCATATTATTGACCTATTTAAGTGCAATACAATGAAAACAACCAGCCAGTGCGCCTCGAGTAAGATGACTACAGAACCTCTCTCTTTTTTTTCTCCCGATTCCAAGGTATGGCAGCTGCCATACCTCGCCATACCTAAATAAGGCCTATGGAATATTCGTTGACAGCCCTACTTTGCAGTGTGTTTAAGTGCATTTTTTGGCTGTAACACAGAAGACATGAGGCAATGCAACAGTTGGCCTTCGTTGCCACTAGTTCTTTGGTGTCAGTTTGGTGTGTCTGGGCCCTTCAGTAGGAACGAATGGGCTTGGGGTTGATTCAGGCAGTTGAAAATATTGAGAGATGGACAAACACATTGTTGGATTTGGTCTTTTCATGGTCTTGTTAACTAGCCTCCTCTCCCAGAAATTCCATTCATAGAAAACTAATTTGAAACAGCAAATCCGTTTGACACACATAAATGTACATAAATATAGTTTTTCATTACCTCAAAGAAACATCTTGACCATAATCCAGGCAGGGTTGTGTTTGGCATCCTGTTCTTTTAGTCTATTGATTGGACATCCACATTTCCCTCGTCTCCCCCAAAAAAATCTTCATGGTGCATTAGTCATTTTAATCTTTAAAATGTCAGTATGCTACAACCAGAGAAAACCCCCTTGAAAACCCTTTCCCCCACGATTTTCGGAATTAGGGGAGCCACGCCTGACAGTTTTTCTAATGCTCTAAAACTGACATTCTGACATTTACACCCCCATTTTACACACATTTTATACTCGGCAAGTAGTTTACACAAGAAAGATTTAAACATCTCTCTCAAGCTCAGTTTCTTTTTTCTCACACTATTACTCCTTTGATTTCGTATGAGTAAAACTGAGTGAAACACCATGAACACCTTCAACAGCTGATGGTCTGAAAGCGTCTGCTTCTATCTCCATATATGAGTGATTATCATGTCTCACCCCTCTATGACGGACAACTATAAACACTTTTGCCTTGCGATACAGTCAGACAACATTTAATGAAAATGAAGTTTAGCATAATGACACCTTTGCATAACATCTATTTTTCTTTACAAGATTCTTTGCCAATTTTCAACCAGCTTTGGATCATAACAATTTGGGTAGTGTGTGTAAATTAACTGTCATGAATTTCCCTCCATCTTAGCAACACCCAGATCTCACTGCTTATTGTACTTCCGCAATTTTTGTGTGCCTGCTGCTACGGATACAGAGTATGGAAACGGATCAAGAGAGTGATCCGCTCCTCTCTCTTTTAAACTCCGATCAAACAGTAAAACTAAGCTGTGTTGATTAAATATAAACCAAGATTCTGTTTCTATATTACCTATTTTTTCCCTAAAATGTCTTCAGAAACATATTTTGGTGCACTGTTTGGCTGTAATATGAGAATTTGTGAACAAGAAGCGGACACTATACTGTTTCTATTTTGTAAATATGGAGGTGGAAAAACTGAGATCAAACTGTAAAACTAAGCAGAGGCCTGAACTACGAAGCAAGGTTTGGAGTTAGTGAGATAACTTCAGGGTTAACTCAGAGTTTTCAGTACTACGAAGCTGGTTTTCTTTTTACCACGATAAATCACCATGGTAACTTATGCTAAACAGTTACTCTGCTCCAGAAGAAGGTTAATTTTAGAGAATCAGATCACAGCCTGTCAACAGCTGACCTCTGACCAATCAGATCACTGAAGAAAAAAGTATCCTGACATGGACAAAAGTCCAGAGTGACAGGTAAAAAAGAGTGGCCTAAATATTGTTATAGGTCAGTAGTAATGGGAGGTCATTTCATTGCTCAGGGCTCTAACAGAGAGATCGTTTACACACTAAACACATCTTTAGCTGTACTTTAACATATGCAAAGTTTATTTTAGTCCGTACTGACAGTGTTGCTAGCTTACATTCTGATTGCATCACTGCTGCTCAGAATAACATGAGACACCTGTGTCATGAGATCGTCATCAGCCAACTAAATAGCATATAATACTCACGTAGCCTAATTTAAGACTCAGCCAACGGTGTATTTTTGGACAGTATTTTCAATATTACTACATTTCCGTTACCGGTTGTTGCCGGAGTTGCCGTAGGGCAGAGAAAGCTTTGGGGTGACATTTCGTTGTTTTAGATGGCTCATGCATGTGTGAGAGTTTTGGCTGTTACACCGTCTTCCTCCTGATTACTGCTTAATTAATTATTCAATTAGGTGAACACAGGACGCTCGGCTACAATATCATATGAAGCAGCTTACTTAATTCATGGTTATGATGATGTCGTTCGTCATTAACTACTCTGCCTATTTCACATGAATGCGCTTGTTGCTGGATAGGAAAACCCAGAGTTGACTGAACTAGTTGATAACCAGCTTTGTAGTACCGGTTATCCAGATGGCCAGTGTTAGGGTTAGTCAAGGCAGATAACAAAAATATATTGTGGGAACTGGCTTCGTAGTTCAGGCCTCAATGCGGATAAAATCTAAACAAAGATTCTGTTGCTCATTTCATACCTCAGACGTTTTCAGACACATATTTTAGCTTACTGTTTAACTGTAATTCAAGATTATTTGTTACCAGTTAGCCACCATATTGGTTCCTGTGTCAAAACAGCCAAGCTTGCATAGCATCACCTGCCAGTGGGAGCATTTATTGGTCTGGTGTGGTGCAGTGCATTCTGGTAGTTGTAGGTTTTCTACCTCAGCCCCTTTCTTCTGTTTTCTCTGGTCAAGCAGCACCATGTTTCCAGCAGTGAAATTCTCCTTTAAGGGTATAATGAAACATTCCCTCTGATGACTTTATAGATCTGATCTGTTTTATTGTTCATTCTCAGATTCACTCAAACACTGTGGTACCAAATCTGAATTTTTCCACTTGTCCCAGTGACATTTCAACTCAGTTCAGACTGGTGCCAGTCATTTTTATGCAAATGAGTTTGGTGGTGGAATAAGTATGAATCTAATCTGCTACATCACTGTCTAACTTTAGTTTTGGAAACACCCTCTGTTTCCTGTCCCTGTCATATTATACTTTCCTTATCGCCCTCCTCATGCCTTCACCACACACTGGAACATATACAGTCACACTTTCACTTGAAATTATTTTCCATTTTCATTTTTCTTTTTTCTCTTTGTGTTGTTTATCTGCTTGCTTTTTCTGTTTGTGATTCCACAGTTAGTGCTCTTTAGGGAGAGCCCTTATAATGCCCTCTCCTACAGTACGCAGCTGTTTTCCTTTTTAATCTTTATATTTATACTTATTTTCCACGCAGATAAATAAAGTAAATAAAGACCTGAGCAGGCACATGTGTGTTGAACCAGTGACTCAAATTCAGTCTAAAAGAAGAGAGTCGCTCTTATATCTATTCAAGGACAGAGTTTTGAATGAGGTTCCAGTTACCATGGAAAAAATTTACCTCTGTCCCACAACCAAAAATGAAGCCTGCAGCAACTTAATACAGCGACAGCATGCCTTGATGCCAGGCAACACGCCGCGTTACAGTTTGTTGTTTCAAAAAACAGGGAAAGCCTCTGATGAAATAATAATGAAACGTTTGACCACGCCAATAAATTCTCCACCTGTACACGTGTCCTTGTATCAGACAGATAGATCGAGGAAGCCATGACAACAAGAAGAGCCCTACTTTCATCATCCCGCTGGTTTTCAGGCTTCATGATATTTTAGCCCCTGTGATTGAGTTGCACGGCTAGTTTATTAAACTCTGCAGCTGTTGTTTGTGAAGGCACCTAGGAAACAGAGGTAATTGATGGACCTATTCGGTTACACTCGCTGCATATGAAACCTCCATGGCTGAGAAAGTCAAGGATACTAATACGAGCTCAACTTTGCACCTCAGCTCACTGTCTACACACAGACCAGTTAGTGACAGGCTGAGTTACTACGAGTTGTTATGAGTTATTGCGTCAATGTGTGTACGCCCTCATGTGCATGTTCCGTACATACATGTACAAACGGACACTCGTGCATGCCTGCTGAAAGGTCAGACTCTATTAATACTCGGATTGTTGAACTTACTGTCTTCAGTTGCTCTCTGAACACTGGATCATTCACAAACTTGAGATTTCCTCACAGCAGCGAGCATGAAAGAGCATAAAGGATTTGACTCCCACCTGGGAAAATTGTGCTGTGCTGTTATGTATAATTTAACACCAAAAGGCTGTGTTTAAAATAACACCACACGGGAGTTAAATACCACTCAGAGTTTATGTATATGTAACTGGTGGAAACTTCTGATTTAAAGCTCTTTCATTATGATTTCAGCCCTGTTTGTTAATTAAAGAGACGTCAGAGAATCATGTGGTAACACTTTCATGTACCCAAGAACCCATCTACTCCGTTTACTGTTCAATAATAATGCGGTTTGAGAGTGGGTCACGCCTTGTAACCACACAGTTTTGGTTTGTGTCCATATTTCTGTATAATATACGGACCACGCTCCCAGTGTTCAACGCAAGGAAATACATCTCATTACTGATGGATAGAAACTTAGATAGAAAAAATCATTATGATTGTTTTACATCATCCAATCTAGTAAAATATGAGCATGGAGCAGTACAGATACAAAAACAGGACCAATATAAAAAAATGTATGGTGACAAATAAGCGGGGAGCTTGGCCTGTCAGACGAGTAGCCAATTTTGAAAGATTTTGGTGAAAGACGTATGATCCACTATGCATGCACTCTATGTGTTACAAAGCTACAATGCTACCAGTGTTAGCTAGCTAAACATGCCGCAAACTTTCACTTGGCAAAATGCATAAATAGAGCTGTATTACGTTACGTTTTGCACGTAGAAACAAAGATGCCTCATTGGCCGCTGGATCATATGTCAACAGCGTCACCATATTGGAGAGTCCAAGACTTGACTGTAAACAAATAAGAGTAAACAGAGGAGCTAGGATAATGTTTATTTCTAAAACGATTGCAGTGAGCCGTTTTTAGGTCCATGGGTTTATGATTTACATGCAGAAGAAAAAAGTTTTGTCTCCAGTTTATTATGATCTCAATATGTAGGCTTCAATCTCTGTTGGCCGCTTGATAGAAGAGTGTGTGTCAGGCTTACATGAACTGAATTATGTAACATGGTTTAAGATAATTCCTTGTAAGATAATTTATTGTCATGAGGAATTGTAAAAGACTCGTCTGTCAAGCATGGATTTGGCTTATTTTCCATAGGTAAATACTTGTGTAGACGTCACTATACAATATGATTTAATATGGAAGTAGACAACTTATCAAACCTATTGAAAACTTGACACATTTAGCATGGCTTTTAATTAATGGTGCCTCATCATTTATTGCCTCTGTTTTTAAGCTCGTCTTTGGCATTTTTTGTTTTATTTATATTTCTGTCTTTTAAATGTTATTTACTTTGAATATTTTATCGTTTATTGTTGTGATTTGTAGGTGGGTGGTGGGTAGTGGTTAGAGCACTCGTCTTCCATGCCGAAGGTCAAGGGTTCAAATCCTGCTGGGGTCGCTGTCAGCAAAGGCATGCGGTCGCAAGACATTCCCACTGCCGAATCAAATGGGAGGCTTCAGGATAAGAAGTAACTCCAGCATCTGAGCCAACTCCTCAACAAGAACGTTCCAGACGTAAAAGCGGCATCATTTGTTGTAATTTGTAGGTATTCACTTTTTCTGTGTTACTCCTGCTCTGTGAAGCACTTTCAACTGCATGATTGTATGAAAGGTGCCCTATAAATAAAGTTTAATTTGAATTGATTTGGCCAAATTGCTAGCGCGCTAGCTAGCTGACGCTGTCTGCTTATTAACTCCATGGTCATAACAAAATGTCGTAACTTTCACCACTGCTCATTTTACAAAGGCCACCACAAGAAAACGTGTTCTTTATTTATGTTATGAAACATGCATCTAGATTGGCTCCCCCTGTACTCAGGTATGGGAAAATAAAAGACTTGCTAACATTAGTGTGCTAGCTATGTTAGTTAAGGCTGATTGCTGACAGCCTGAAACAAACATGTATGGTCCATTGTCTGTTTGATTATCTAAACAAAACACATATTCTTAAGGTGTCTTTTCTAAAATAAGCAGTGGTGAAAGTTACAATATTCTGTTATAACTCAGGAGTTAATAAGCAGGCAGCGTTAGCTAGCTGATAAGTTGTCTTCTTCCACATTAAATCATATTGTATGGTGACGTCTTCACAGGTGTTTAACCAAGGAAAATAAGCCAAATCCATGCTTGACAGAAATTAGGTTTTGCAATTCCTCATGACAAGAAGTTATTTTACACCACAAGTAATTCAGTTCATGTAAGCCGAACGTACACTCCTCTACTGCGCATCCAGCAGTGATTATAGCCTAAATATCAAGATTATAATTAACTCGAGACATGTATATCATAAACCATGAAATATAAAAATGACTTGTTGCAATTGGTTGAGAAATATAAACATCACAGTGCTTTTTATCCAGAAAAACTGCAGCTCCCCTGTTTGCTTGCATTTGTTTACAGGCAAGTCATGCTCTCTCCAATACGGTGCCGACCTATCGCTGCGATGGGCTGACACAGTCAATGCAGCATTTACGACGTATATGTCTATGGTTTTGTAAACACATAATAGATCATGGAGGTTCTCATAGGAATGAATGGACTTCTGGTCAACTCTCATACATACCCAGAGTTAAGTGGAAATGGGCCGTTACGTGGTCGTTTAACAGTTTCTTGATGATCAACCTCTGTGCAGCATCTCCATCAGCCTGAACAGTGCACCATTCACAAGCTTAGTGCTCAAAGTTTCCTACTGCAGTGAGCATAAAAGAGCATAAAGGATTTGACTCTGACTTTGGAAAATGTGATGCACTGCTATGTATCTTTTAACACCGAAAGATCGTGTTAAAAATAATAGCGCGCAGGGGTAGAATAATATTCAGACTTCACATGCATGTAAAACACTTTTGGTGAACTTCAACTCTCAACTTCTTCATTTTCCTGACAACTGTTTAAGCATCTCTGTGTAAAAATTAAACTGTTATAATGTTGAATTTTGATGGATGAGTGAGTCTCACATTCAGTGTGTGGCTTTGACTACTTGTGTGAGCACTTAGCAGTTAAGTGCTCCAGTAAAATGGGGTCTAAATTATTGTTTGGGTTTGCCCAGCCCCCCCACAGCGCAATATAATCGGTGGGTTGAATGTGTCATGACGACTGTGGCGGGGGGTTTCCCAGGCTAAAAAGAAGATGGAAAGACGAGGAGGAAGCAGGAAGGGGGGGCTGCTTTCTCTCTCTGGTGGTAAGGAGAGAGGAGGGCGGCTGAGCAGGACCAGACAGCGTTCATGATACCTACAGACGGAGGAGGTTCACACATCCTCTGGGTTATTTCAGATGAGTAGTTGCAAAGCAGGAAGTTGCCTGGGGGGCATCTAAAGGGGAGAGAAACTTCAGTATAGTGACATTAAAGAGGACCTATCATGGTCATTTTGAGGTTCATACTTACGTTTTGGGCTTCTACTAAAACATGTTTACATGCTTTAATGTTAAAAAAAAAAACTATTTTACTCTGCTGGAACATCTGTATTCAGCCTCTGTCTGAAACACTCTGTTTTAGCGCTTGTTTCTTTGAACCTTCCTCCTGAAAAAGCCCAGACTGCTTTAATTGGTCAGCGTCTCTGGGTCTTCCACATCTCGCTGTCTCTGCTTCGTCATTGCAGCGAGGGACTGACTGTAACACAGTATAGCAGCACTTTCTACTGTGAAATATCACCTATAAAAGCTTCTATACCAAAATTTTCACAATCAGACATGTTACAGCAGAAATATGATCTGGAATCAGGGAGAAATGAACAACATCGGCAACAAAGATTACTTGTCCTGATGTTAGCTTGTAGCTATATGTAGCAGTGTAAGCTATAATGT
This sequence comes from Epinephelus moara, assembly GCF_006386435.1. NCBI lineage: Eukaryota > Metazoa > Chordata > Actinopteri > Perciformes > Serranidae > Epinephelus > Epinephelus moara. The sequence continues at coordinate 21,951,233 of NC_065517.1, read as the reverse complement.
AAACACTTGCAGTAGTGTGCCTGGAGCAAATCCGTCACAACCTGATGTCACTTAGTCTCAAACGATATAACATTGGAAACAGAGTATTCACAACAGTCTGAAGCCTTTCGCTCCCAGGGATTGCTTTTACATATGTTAAACTCATTATTTAAAATCCATCCATCCATCCATCCATTTTTATACGCTTATCCAGGGCCGGGTTCCGGGGGCAGCAGGCCAAGCAAAGCACCCCAGACGTCCCTCTCCCCAGTGACACTTTCCAGCTCCTCCTGGGGCACCCCAAGACGTTCCCAGGCCAAATGAAATATGTAAGTGTGTTCTGGGTCTGCCCCGGGGCCCCCTACCAGTGGGACGTACCCGGGACACCTCTAATGGTAGGCGCCAAGGAGGCATCTTAATCAGATGTCCGAACCACCTCAACTAACCCCTTTCGACGCAAAGGAGCAGCGGCTCTACTCTGAGCTCCCTCCAGATGTCCAAGCTCCTTACCCTATCTCTAAGGCTGAGTCCAGCCACCCCACAGGGGAAACTCATCTTGGCCGCTTGTATCCGCAATCTCATTCTTTCAGTCACTACCCAGAGCTCATGATCATAGGTGAGGGTTGGGAGGAAGATGGACCAATAAATTGAAAGCTTTGCCTTCCGGCTCAGCTCCCTCTTCACCAGGGCAGTCGGGGGCAGTGCCCACATCACTGCAGACGTCGCACCAAACTGCCCAATCCATCTCACACTCCATTCTACCATCACTCGTGAACAAGACCTGAGATACTTGAACTCCCTCGCTTGAGAATATGTATGTATGTGTGTAGGGTTGGGTCGGTTCTCGGTAATACCAATTCGGCTCGGTACTCCGTCTTGGACCGGGGTGGGGTTTTTTTTTTGAGACTGACTGGACCGCATATGTCATTTTACAGCCTGTACTCGGGTGGAATGTATGCGGAGCGGACTCCGCGGAGGTCTGCCTGGACCAAAAGTGGACGTCCGCAAGCCCTGTGTGCGCAAAGCTCAGATTTTATGGCCGCGCGCACCAGTGTACACAAAAGACTACTCTGCATGTATTTTTCACATCACGGGGATTTTTCACAGGTATTTTTACAGGACACTACAACGCAGAAGTGCGCTCGACTATGGAAGCCCGAAGGACTGTGGACGTTCCTCGCGGAGTCCGCTCCACTTATAGTACGCCCGAGTCTGTGAGCACCTGTGTCTGCCTGTTTGCACTGATTGAGTAAGCTAAACCTGCAAATTTATTTGTAAGGAATAAAAGAAACAACATGTTAGTGTCACTCTGTTGTATGGTCGTTTTGTATTTTAAATGAGTCAGTTGTGCCCCCAAGTGGCGAAAATATTTTAAATGAGTCAGTTGTGCCCCCAAGTGGCGAAAATCTGGTATTACCGACTTGATGCGGTTTTTCACAAAAACCGGACCGTTATTCTTTTTTTTTTCTCATACCGACCCAACCCTATATGTGTGTATGTATTTATATTGGCCATGTTTAATTTGAACAGCGGACACTGTAAAATTATATACACATAAATAACTGAAAAGCATTAGTGGTCCCCTTGGAAACTGTGAGTTTACTATAAACAGAAAGAATAAACAGCTTGGCTTTCTGGATTTAAATTGTACTGAAATTACTGAAATTGTAATCGAGGAAGCTGCTTCATGGTATTTCCCCCATGAGGTATAACCATAGATCAGGAAGTCCATGGTTGTGTCACAGTTTTCTGAAAATATTGTCTGGTTTGTATGTAAAGTTCATGTCCTATTTTGTAATCTGGTGAAATGACACAACTCAGAAACCTTCAGTGATTCCCCCTCAGGCTGGTGGTGTGACCAGCCTGAGCCACCATTCTTTGTGTGTGTGTGTGATTTGTGGGGATATAGCAAAAACGAGGCCAGCAATTAAAATAACTTATCTGGAGCAGAAGAAAGAGAAGAGTAGCAGCGTGGAAATAAGAGACAGCTCAGCTGCACACATCACCCAAATTCACTGGTGTGTCTTCAAATTTGGGGACATGCTCTGCTTTGTGCAGCATCAACCGTGACATTGTCGATGCTTGATGTGCGGTATCAATATTTCAAAAACCAACAGAACTTCCACTCTTAGGTTGTATTGTAAAAAAAGAAGAAGAAAACTGGTCTGTAGAGAACACTACAGTCATGCTCTTTGTACAACTGTAAAATGACATTTAGTGGACATGTCATGGGCTGATTACGGTATATTTTTAGAGTCAATATATATAAATTTGACTACTTTTAAAGGGTTACTTTGGTATTTTTCAACCTGGACCCTATTTTCTAGGTGACTAATGGGAGTAAAAAAAAATTGATATTAATCCAGTATTGAGCAAGAGGTTCATGATGTTCTCACTGTGAATATATGTCCACTAAAGGTGCCTGTTTTTGGCACTGACAGGCTCGGATTATTATTCTATGTGCCTAACATTGGTATGAAAAGGATCCCTACAGACGTAGGCCTTTTTGCTAAAGAGTAAGATCCTTTTTGTTTAGACAGAAACAGCCTTTAAATCGCTGCCACCAAAGCCACCAGACTCTGTATAATCGTAAAATACACTTTATTCAGTGTCAACAGAAACAAAATAAAACTCACAAAAGCCATCCTGGTTCGTCTTTCCACTGTTCCAACAATCACCATCTCTGGTTTGGTTAAAACCAACCCGTAATTCACCCAGTTAGAAGTGAAAATATGTTGACTCTATACATGCTAAAAATTTCTGTTTATTTAAATGGAGTCTGGTGGGATTGGTGTTGGCGATTTCAGGACTGTTTCTGGTTAAACAAAAAGGATCTTACTCTTTAACAAAAAGGTCCATCTCTGTAGGGATCCTTTCCATAGTGTTGTCAGACACTTATAGTAATGTCCTGAGCCTGTCAGTGACAAAAACAAGCACTTTAGAGGATACAAATTGACAATGTGCTCATGCCCCAAGTGGTTATATTGCTGGCTGAAGTTGCAGTTACGGTTGAAAAATACATGAGCTAACCTTAATGTAAATGAATGAAGGATTCATTATTTTTCTCACCTGATTATTACTTCTGGCATAGTGCAGACCTTCCCGTTATCAGATCACATTCCATACCAAAGAAAATCTTGGTTGACAGAAATTCTACATACTTCTTAAGCATTCAATTGGTCGATGGGGGGCTCTGCTCATACGGCGTTTTTTCTGGTTGTCGGGAATTGAAAAATATTCAACGGGGTAAAACGCTGCACTCCTCACTGTCACTTTTTACCCAGCCATCCAGTTATGGCGGAGGAGGGATAAATACCACAAAGTCCAACCATCACGTCTTACATGTACAGGCGCTGAACATCAACAACAATGGAGGAGACATTAATACTGAGCCCACATAGACTTGCGGGTCCATCCTCTCTCCCTGTGTGCTTCAGCCTTCCCTTCCTCCAGAGCAAGGCCCTGGGTAAATACTATGTGCCGACATTTTTATTTCTGCGGATAATCTGTATCATAGCAACCAGACACAACCAAAACACCTCAGCTGGGTGGTTTCAGAAGCTGGGAAAAGAAAAAAACGCTTTTATGGACACAAAATCTTATTAAAATAACACGAGCAATTGTCCAACCAATGAGAATTTGGTCGGTCAAAAACATATCAACCAACCAACCGACCAGAAGGTGTCAGCCCTTGAGTCAGGATTGTTTTGTTCAGCTCACATTGACATTTTGACATGTCATAAAAAGACTAGCACAGGTGCATTTAACAACATTAATGATGTCTGCATTCTACGAAGACGAGCTGAGTCATTTTTAATGCTGCTATTTCCATCTGTGCTTTTCTATACATGTACAAGACCGAAAAAGAATGGCATGACAGAAGCCCATTAGGTCATTACGCTGACATAAATACTGCTCATCTTGAACTCAGGTCGCATGACGCTTACATCTCTTAGTCATATGTGAATGTATTTGATGTGTAATTGGATTTAAGTATATCTTACTTTATGATACAGCTATGCACTATGGGTAAGCTGCTATTTAAATCAGAGCTGAGGTTTCCCATTTAGGTCCATGAATACATTATACCATCATTGTATATGAATCATGAGGCAAATTAGAGCTATTACAGCACTGTGAATGAGTACAACAATGAACATGTTCTGATAAGGTGAATCTCTCGTGGGGGAGGAGGAGCTTTTCTGCAGCTCCACGTAAGTCTTGGCGTCACCACACTGAGCCCCGGCCAGTCTCTTGCGCTGTGGTCAGTATGTGGCAAATGTGTAACGAGACATGACACTTCAAAAGTCCAACACGTGCCACGAGCGATAACAAACCGCCCCTACGCTCACTCTGGGAGCTTGCGGACTCAGCAGCTCCGGATGTTTTTTATCTCGTCCCTGCGCAGAGCCAGTATTTGATATCATTTTGATCTCGCAGAATAAAATGTTTCGTCATTTGTGTCCTCGCTCTCTGAGCTCCTTGTCCTTCCCTGTCCCCAGCTGCTCTGTAGGTGGCATATTTGCATCTGCTTATTTGCAGAGACATCACCATGGCGCCCGTGTCATGCCTAGAGACCTCCTGTAATCTCCTTGGTGTGCTGTGTGAAATGGGCCATGACCTCTTCTGCTCTCTCTTTCTATCTATCTCGCTCCATCCCTCACTGCTCTGCTTGTTTCTCTCCCTCTCTCTGTGATGCAGGAGGATAATTCATACTCACCAACTAAGAGCTGACTGCACAGAATCTCAGGCCAGAACTCATTCACTGCAAGAATACATCACAGTGAGTGGGACAGTAGATACTAATCTACATCACAGAAATATATGATGTGTGGCCAAATGTATGTAGACACGCAAATGCAACACCCAAATATGACTGTTGAACATCTCATTCCAAAACTACAGGCGTAAATACACTGTTATAACAGCCTCTGCTTTTCTCTGAAGACTGTCCACAAGATTTTAAAATCTGGCTGCAGGAATTTGCTCCCATTCAGATAGAAGAGCAGTAGTGAGGTCGGGGACCTATTATCTCACCTATGCAAGCTAATGTTGGCCTACTCCATGGTGGAAGAATGCTAATCTAAAAAGCTATATGCATTTAAATATCCTCATAAAAATAAAGCTGTAGTAGACAAGTGTAAACGACGCCATACCTGTGCTGTAGGTTCTGCTGTGGTATGTCCCAAACAAGCATGTTTTCCTATACCTGGAAATGATTTGTAGGCTGGGGCATCTTTGTAGCACCACAAAAATGAATGTATTTGTGATTTGGATATTGCACTCTGGCATATTGTGATTTCGATAATATTTCGATTAATTGTACAGCTTCGTCCAAGCAGCACCATAAAATTGTTCCAAATTAGTCAGCACCAAGTCTAAAAGAGAGACAAAATAAGTAACCGGTATAAAGGAGAAGTTACCACAGTAACATTTTCACTGGCCTCCATGCTGCTTTCTGCTGTTTACTAACCCTCTGATATGTATATGACATTAAACGTGACACACCAGAAAAAAAACAACAACTCGTCAACTGGCAATGGGAAATGAGTCTGTCAACTAATTTCAGTGGGTTTTCTCACGTTTAAAAAACCCCTACATATGTGGTCACTTTGGTGAAGAAAGGGTACATTAAGTAAATTTCTCACCTTGTATTTTGTGCTTCTTTGCACAGCCATTTTATTTATTTATTAATGTCATTTATTTATCTTTTGTTTAATTTTGCAGTTGTGCATCAGCACAGGACTGTCTATGATGACATCACCAACGTTGATCGGCTGAGGAAGTGGGCTATCATACAAAACCTTGGTGTCAGGGCAACAAACTCTCGCCAGAATCTGGATGCGAACCTCACAGTCACCTTCCCGGCTGGATGGAGCTGAGGTCAGAGCTCTGTGCAGGTCAGTCCAGGTTCCTCACCCCGACCCTGGCTTTGTGCACAGGGATGTTGTGCTCAAGAAGGAAAGGGCCTCCCCCAATCTGTGTCCACATGGTTGGAAGCAGATGTTTTCTGAATGGAATTTGAATGCTGCCTGTAGCATTAAAGTTTCCCTTAATTGGCACTAGGAGGTGGAGTCCATCAGAAACAGATGAAAAGTCCACTAAGTCCACAGCTTACCTTGACTCATCTACATACTGTAACAGGTATACACTTTTATTTGACACAGAAAGAAAGCAAAGATAAGGGGTATATTAAAAGCCTTTATTTAGTCAGGCATGTGTAAGGAATAATTCAGCATTTTGGGAAATATGATTATTTACTTTCTTGCAGAGAGTTAGATGTGAAGACTGATACCACTCTAATGTCACTATGGTAAATATGAAGCTACAGCTGGTTAGCTTAGCTTAGCATGAAAAAGATTAAAAAAAATAGCCTGACTCTGTCCAAAGGTAACACAATCTTGCTACCAGCACCTCTTAAGGCCCAGACACACTAAATGGACATCAAAGACCTAGTGACGACAAAGGCCGACTGTTGTGTCACCTGAGGTTGCCTGTGTCTCAGCCAAAAAGTTGCACTTGAACACACTGCCAAGACTACAGTCAACGGCTAACTAGCATGTAACTTTTGCGCTACATGAGAGGAAACCATTCTCTCAACCAGCAAGCAGCAGTAATCTGTATTTGTCATTAAAGAACGGAAACTGAATGAAGACTGACAGGACAGATTCAAGACCCTAGTTAGCCAGTTAGCACATTAACAACACGGCCTGATGTTGCAAGAACAAAGGATATTTTCCGTGCGCTAGTAAACAGTAAAACACACAATTATGAACCATTTATGTGAAGGAGCTCAATGGCTAAAAAATATAATCTTACCTAATATAACAAGTTTGTTTCAATCTCGGACACTCTTGACTTTAGCCCTTTGTTTACTTTCCTCACTTCCGTTTCTCTCCTCGTGCACTGAGTTGAGCTGATTTCTCTTACCAATGGGCTTCGCTGGGTCCAACGCTAATTCAGTATGCTGAATCGGCCAATAAACAGCCAACAAGGGCCAACTAATGCCAATGGTTCAGGATACATCACAAAGACTAGGGCAACACATGCTCACAGACGGCCGACCGTTAACCTGGTGCGACAGGACCTTAAAGCTCACAAATGAACACATTACATGTCTTTTTTTTAGTCAGTACAAAAGCCAAAGTGTAAGAACAACATGTGTCCTTATGTGTGCGACTATTTCTTGACTTGGCGCTGTGACTTCCTGGAGTCTTGTTGTCACTGTGAGACTCTAAGAATCAGTATTGATTACACCTGATATTTTGTACAGACCAGTGGTTCCCAACCTTTCCAGCTTCTAACACCCTAAAATTAACTTGTAAACCCTCAACACAAGTTACGGCCTTAGTTTGGATGTACTTGTGAGTACTTGTGCCAAAGATTGAGTGCAAAGTGCTGCTGCAGTTTGGTTTAGTGAGGCCTTGGTGGGATGACGTGCGAATGCGTCTTCCTGTGACAAAGGCAGCAGCTTTGATGGTAACCAGTGCAGCAGTCCTCGGGCTCAGAGATCCTCTCTGTTTTATTTCACCGCCTCCTCTGACTGGGAGTATGCACACACTTCATTATGTGTGTGTGTGTGTGTGTGTGTGTGTGTGTGTGTGCGCGCACCTGTTTGTGTGCGTGTATATGTGTGTGTCTGTGTGTGTGGAAAAGGTAGGTCCTCCTCTCAGGCCCGCTTTGCCTAATACGTCCATGCAGGGCTCGCTGGAGAGCGGCGTGCAGCAGCACAAAGATCAGGGCTATTCTGGTGCTGCCAGCCTGCCCAGTGCTGATAGGAAAGGATTAATGAGGCGGGGCACTCATCACTTGTAATTAGAAACAACGCTAAAAACTATTTTTGTGCCTGTTCCTATGGAGAGATCTTGACCCTCAGGCCAGCGCCCCCCACACCTCTTCGCCGCTAGCCATGAGGCGGTAGACGCCTGCGAAGTCGGAGTAAATATAGGCCTATAACTCCTGCAGCTATGTGACACATGGTTCAATGGAGGGGAGCACAGATAATTCACAACTCTGGCTGTGTACTCCACTGGATGCTCAAATGTCAAGAGGCTGATAGAGGCTGTCTCTTAAAATACACACTGTAAGGCTTGTTTGTTGTTATTGATCCCAATAATCAGGGAGTCTCTGAGCTTCTGTTGTTTCTTGGCTTCTGTTGTATTGTGGCGCTTTGGTCACATGAAATCTTTATCCCTCCATCTGTTGTGTCTCCTTTAATATCAGGATGTTTTCACACAAATCTTTCCAATGTCTCTTGTATAGCTGAAGCAGTCATTTGATTGGTTGATTAGTCCATCGACTTAATTGATTAAGTTATTTTTAAGGCAAAAGTGACAAACATTTGCTGATTCCAGCCTCTCAGATGTGCCGTTTTTGTTTCATTTACCTTGCACGGAAGCTGGATTCTCACAGTGTCATGAGATCAAGCGAGTGTCACAGGATCGTGAGATCACAGGAAAATCCATCTTGCCAGGCTTCAAGTAAAGCCAGGCTCAGGCAACAGGAGCGTTGGGCAGATTCATCCCAGATTCACCCCTTCAGACAACTGGAGGAGAAATCCGATCTGAGACCTTGGTTTGTACTGATGTTCGGCCATGATTATCTGGTAATGGGAGAGGTTTATAGATCCAGTCTTAAGCTTCCTGAACGCCTCACAGGCTCTTCGGGGCGGCCCTGATAATTCAGACATGTTTGATATTTAGTATTCGAGTCTGGATGATTACGGTTATGATTACATCAGTAAGGAGCAGCTGGCAGTGCCAAGCAACGGTAAACATTCTAGCCCAGTTTAGACCAAAGATTCGTGACGAGACAAAACCGTTTTAGAACATTGCAGAGAAAAGTTGCAGTGGTGTGAACTGGCCATCTGAGCTAGACTCAAGCCGGCTAATGGTGTCACCTGCGACTCACCTGTTTTAACAGCCAATCAGCTTGTAGTGAAGTCAGTTGGTAAAGTTAGAACGTTGCATAACGATGCACTGCAAGTAGTTGTGCGTCTCAAGTCGTCTCATCGCGAATCTTTGGTCTGAACTGGGCTTAATATTTGCTAGCATCCTGCCTTGGACCGATATTAAAACTGAAGTTAAAATCTCACCTACAGATCTCGCTGAGGAATAGATAACCCGTGCTGACCGCGTCTCTCCAACCATTTTGTCATTCAGACTCGTTTAGCCTTCTGCTTTTTTTTCACTGCAAAGCATTGTTAACGTTACATCAAGTTGTCACACCACGTCATTCTCCTTTTTGTATACATCTGCTTCCTCAACACAAAGGCTCCCTCTGGCACAATCATTTTAATAATATCCTGTAATTTGTGCGCCACCATTTTCAAATCTTGTAGCATGTGCATGTTTGAGATTAGAGTGAAGTACAGTCAGAAGTATAGTCTGAGCCCGGCTTAATGCATTTGTGTCCACACTACTAGTGTTTCAGACAAATCAGCGTCCTGTCAGGAGCTACTGGTGGCTACGTATGTGATGTAGTTGTGTGGTGACGACACAGAAAGGAAACAGTTAGTTTAAAACAACAATGGCAGCTCCCAAAGAGGTTAGCGTAGATGCTGTACTAGCATCAGTTATGTATTTCCTCATTGAAAGAAGAGTAGTAAACAGCACTGAAGGCTTTTCTTTCTTTCTGGAAAAGATGTTTTCGCTCCTTCCTGACGAGCCTGTGATAGACAGTGATGGACAGATGGTTCATCCAATCACCTGCCAAGTATCTGTTGAAAGTGCCTGCCCTTTTCCAAAAAGTTTCCAATGACAGCGTCTCAGATGGGTTTTGTGTAACAAACCATCTGGAGTGCAAGGTTACAGCTTCATATCATTATAGGCTGAATATTTTTGGATTTTGGACCATTGGTTGATGTCACCTTTAGCTGTGGAGAATTGAAATGAAAACTTATTTTTTCTTATATTTTCTCACAAAGTAATTAATTAATTTGAAAAGCCATATTAAAATTGGAAATTACTCAAAAATGACAATAATTCTTGTTTGCATCCACTCAGGATCAGCTGAAAGAGCCTGTGAACACAACACTGACAAAACGTTGCCTATTTGCCATCAGAGACCAACATTATTGTTCATTTAGAGCCTGTTTATACCTCGTATTAGCATGCTTCTTTGGTGATGAGATCACAAGTGGACAGCGCTACGTATCAGTGAAAACAACCGTCAAGATACATTACAATCCGATCACTCAAAGTACTTGCCGAGGTGGTCTGGTACGCATATCTTGTAGTGTAAACACTAATGCGTCCTGACAAGTCCCCAACAAAGACTACGTCCTCAATGCAGGACATGGTGGTCAGCATACTAACTTGCCCATTTTACGACGAGTTGGACCAAGTGCTGTGTCTCCATCCATCATTTTGCATTATGGAAGAAAACGTGTAGAATTCTGCTGACAGTGATTTCTTCAGCTGTACCGTCGCTGTATGTCACTCGTGAGCCTGCTAGCCAAAGTGTGGAAGTAACAATGCAAGGGGTCCTTTGATGTTCTAACTGATGTAGGCAGTAACAAAATCTGAACACAAGTGGTCCATTGGAGACGCATGAGGGATGTGTCTCTGCTGTCCACTTATGCATGGTAAAAACAAGTGTTAATGGGCTCTCAGAGTCGTGTTTTTTGGGTCCAGTATTCTCCTTATAGCTCTGTTGTTGGTCTCCACCAACTCCTGAGAAAAATATGTTTCTTTAGCTGCTAAATGCTCTCCTATGTTTATCAGCTAACTTAATCTGCCGTTATAGGCCGTTTCACTGGAAATACATTGCTAGGCAACAGCTTCGGTCCATGTTAGCTTCCCGTCAGCTGATATCATTCATGTACACTGTAAAACATTCCAAAAAATAATAATAAAGGACCCATTTAGAACGTTTATGTCTCAAACGGTCTATATAGTATGGTTGTGACATCACAAATTCCCAGAAATCCTGACGGCTCGTTTAAGGCCCAGTTTCTGAATACAGACTGTGCATTTCTTTGTGAACTGAGCATTTTTGATACTTTTGCAGTATTTATAATGCACCTATACCTGCTTTATTTTTAAAAACGCATGCATGGATATCTGACTTTTCACAATATGGGACCTTAATCATTTAGGTGCATCATGTGACATCTGACACGTGTTACATTTTTGCTGAGTAAAACATCTTCAGAACATTATTATGTCAGTGGCCAAAGAAATTAGATCCCTCACAGTGTTGTAGTACTCCAGATTGGTCTTGGTCTTGTCTCGGACCATACTTTTACTCGTCTCACTCTTGTAGAAAGAGGACTTGGATTTTAGTTGTCATGACCACAACTGCCAGTGCATAAAGGAGTGTCGAATGAAGATGTCTATGTTGATTTCAGCTCCTTAGTGTTTGTATTTGTTTGCTCATAGAAAATTCACACACATGAAATTCACCTCTACAGTGTCTTTTGATTATTTTATCGTGACATTTTTGTGTATCAGAGGTGAATAAAGAGGAATCTTCATTTGTTTTCTGTGGGTGTTTGTGTATGTGGATCGTTCAGATCAATTTTAGGAGTCTTTATGGTTTTCATGATCCACATTTGATCATAAGTGGGTGTCATTCAGTGTGGGACTCGCGCTGGTCTTGATCATGGCTTTGGCTCTGTTAAACTGGTCTTGACTACAACACTGCCTCCGCGTAGGAAGAAACGGTTAGAAAATAAACCTCCAGGACGCCAAACCAAACTTGAAGCCTCCCTGTTTATTTCAAAGCTCACAAGTAGGGATTACAAAATTACAGTGCTTCAATTGCAACAGTTCAAGGAGTAGTAGGAGAAGAGTAGGAGAGATGACAGACCAGTTGAGGAATCTTGAGCAAGTCATGCAAAAAGGTGTGGGAGAAGGCCTCCGTTATAATAGCACCCTTTGTGGAAAAAAATAAATCCATCTGTCCGTAGGTCAGTGCAAAAATAGTAATGAATATATGCATACAAAGAAAATAGATATATATATATATTTATATACTGTATATACTTGACCGTTGACTACAGACACAAAGAAAGATATAGAGACTTGTAGAGCGAAGCCCGTTTCCACCGGAGCCTCTGAGCCCAAAGCAGAGACTCTTAAACAAGTCTAGTCATAAAGAGTGCACATCAAATATGACAGCTTGATATTGTTCTAATACAGAACCGTGTTTCCAAAGAAAAGAGAACAGACCCAGATGCCTCTTGGAGCTGTCAATCAGGCTATGACCTCTACAGAAAGAGCAGTGTGGGAAAGACAGACAGCACCATAATGTCTGCAAGTGTCCCTCACAGACCAGGAGCACACAGCATGCTTCGTTTTCCAACCAGAGAGTAATGTACAGTACGACGGTTACATTGTTCAGTCAAATAGATCATTACATACAAAAGCCATGTGCCGCTGCGGTTGTAGGAACCGGCAGGTGGGACGAAAAGGTTCATTATTCTTATATAACATTGGCTCAGATGGTAAGCACTCTTTTTTTGCAAATGGTAATCACTGAATATAAATGCACAAGCTACAAACGTGTGGTAAATGGATATACCTTTTTTCTTTTATCATATTCAAATATATTGTGGAGCACCAGTAGACACCAATGACAACAGCAACAGAAATACAAAGTGAGGACACGTCGCAACACAAACTTTTTTTTTTAAACTTCTTCACACGTAGAAAAAAACTCACTTCAATCTGAGGCTACGAACTCTTATTCATGCTCGAAATGTCCGCAGAGACCTCACACAACAGTTCCATGATCGTCACGTAACCAAACAACCTGTTACAACTTCGTTTGCATAGCATGAATTTTCACGAGGGATTTTTGAAGCTTATTGTTGTGAATGTTTGGTGCCGTAAAGCCTTACTGAGTGCACTGTGTGTTTGTAATCTATGAAAACGTCTTGCATTCTCCTTCATCTCGCTGACAGACACGTGATCATTCTCCAGCTGTTTGGGTTCAGATGTACTTTTGAAGACACAATGGTTCACAGAGGGTGTATTGCAAAATATATATATATATATTTTTGGGTGGGGGTGCTTTGACAGTGATATTGTTAGCCCTGTGCTTCTTTGTTTTCATGCAAACAATGGAGAGCTGAACAGAAACAAGAACAGAAACCATCGTTTGTGAGGAAGCTGCTTCACGTCAGCTTGGAAAATATGGGACCAAGCTTGTAGCTGCTTGTTTTTTTTTGGTCTGAATCTGAATCTTTAAACTTCAGTTGAAGTACTACATGCTCTTTTATGTGTGAAACTCTGACAGCCCTTGGGGTTCATGAAATCAAAACTAGTTAGATTACAGATTTGTGGTTTTTAGACTTAAACAAGGCTATATTTTCTGATTCTTCATAATTTAGATCAATATTTTTGCTGTGTTTAAAGGTCCAGTGTGTAGGATTTACGGTAATAAATTGGCAGACTGGGAATAAAATGTAATAAGTATCCTTTCTTTAGTGTAAAATCACCTGAAAATAAGAATCACTGTGTTTTCGTTACCTTAGAATGAGCCGTTTATATCTACATAGGAAGCTGGTCCTCTTCCACGGAGTCCGCCATGTTTCTACAGTAGCCCTGAACTGACAAACTAAACACTGGCTCTAGATAGGGCCATTCGCATTTTTGCGTCAGCCGCCATAGTTAGCAGCTCCTTCATGATAAGCCAAACAGATTTTTAACGTGAAGCTGCTTTATGAAGTGTTTTTAGCAATTTAAAATCACCTGGTCCATTTGTTTTGGCGAGGAAGAGACCTCTGCGGATAACTCTGCTCCCAGTAAAAACCTCTTGAACAATCAACACCGAAGGAATTCTAACCAGGAGAAGTTTCAACTGGTTGCAATCTCTAATCCTCACCACTAGATGCCACTAAATCCTACACACTGTACCTTTAAATGCTCACTTTTTAAATGGTCATGTGCACAGTCATCTCAACAAAACAAGGTATTTATCTTTGTACCGGTGGTTGAAAACACATGCATCCACCTGGGTGCTATAAGAGGACAATCAAATTTGTAAAAACTGTTGCAAAATTTTGATTCTGTTCAGCAGCAATACTAAAATCTGCAGTTTGGATCAGAATGAAGGCAAAGCAGCACTACTAAGTTAAGTACTTTATTTTTTAGCTGTTCTCGGTATTTCTATCTACATGTAGTTGTTGTTGTATGAGTCAAAGGTGAATATATTCAGGTGCAACAGGATGAGGGTAAACTTGTGTGCGTGCATATACTTTTTTTTAACCACACTACTGTTTAGTGCAGAGTTGATTTACAATTCACGGTGGTGTTCAGACTCACCTTCAAGTGCCACCACGAGATCAGGGTTACATAATGAGCATTTTCACCTCAAGGCTTTCAATGTCATTTTCTCCAATTCTGCATATTAATCAGGAATATCAGAAATAAATCTGTAGGGTACACAGCGACCAAGAAGGAGCAGGTTGCTTTAGTCTGGGTGTCAAAAAATTCGACCTCAGTGTGTTCTGCATCCGTCTGCACGTGATGGTGTTACCGTGCGCAGGCTCAGTGGTGACACATGAATTAAGGCATTGATAGAGGCACTAGAACAGCACGTGAAAGCAGCGCTCGCCTATGCAAGGCAGAAGAGCTCACTTAACTGTAGCTTAGTGTCAGCGACAGGGGAGTTGCAAAAGATCAGACAAAGGGTCACACTGCTCTACTGTACCACCGCCGTCACACTGCACTGTGACCGCGCAGGAGGAAGTGAATGTTTGAAGTCTGTACCTCAACTCTGCTACCTTACAATGGACACTCAAAATGCAGGGCGTTGACACAAACAAATGAAGCTACGTAGGGGACTTAGTGGAGTCGGTTTCAACATGGATAAACGGGAGCAAAGAGAACAGAGGAGACGACAGAAGCAGGCAGTGAAATTCCTCCGTTCTGTTACATTAAACATCACCAGTAGCCCTGTTTTACAATATTCTCTGATTATTTCAAAGTGTTCTTTCCTCTGCCAGCAGCCATGCATAAAAAAAGCTCTTATGGCTGTCTGGTAATATATATATATTTAAATATATATTGCTAAAAATATATGCATATGTGGATGCAGGAATGGCAAAAACGAAGAAGCAAACACACGAATTATGAATTTGTGGTTCTGATGACGGACATAAACCCACAAGCTGCGCTCAAAAATAAACCCCCTTCTTTTTTTTCTTCTCTTGTCTGCGCCAAATATTACAGCATAACTGTACGCACCATAAACATAAAGAACTGAACGACAGTAATTACATAAACATCAAAATGGTATTTCAGCAAAGAGCTGGAAATGTAATCATTACCGATATATACACATAAGATCAAGGTCTCAGTTGCATTCCACTCTGAAATTATTGCACAGTAAGCCGCTGTGGGCTCGTCATGGTCACCCCCATAAACCCCTGTATAAAAATAGAACAACAACATTAACACACCAAACAAGTCTTCATCTTTTTTTTTTTTTACTATTTTTTATCTTTTTTTTTTTTTTTTTTTTTTTGACAGGCACTGCCATGGCCAACCCCGCCTGAGTCTGCAAACAGAAACTGTGTGCCACAGTGTGAGCTTTAAGAGTTTCTCTTGTCAGTAATTGCCCCTAAGCACATAGAATATCTTTTCCAAACCGATTTCCTTTTCCTTCATGTTTGCTCCTCTGGGGTCACAAATGGAAAGCTTCCCACTGACCGCTTCCCCTCTCTATCTCTATCTCTAGCTCGTCTTCTCCTCCGGGACTGCAGCCACGTCCAAACAGTAGGGATTTTTGGCATTTCTCATCACCACTGACCCAGAGCTTTGGCACTCCAGAGAGTCCAAGATGAGCGTGAGGAGATTCAAGAAGAATACAGCGGCCCCCCACACTCCAAACCGGCTCACAGAGCAGCCGGTCTCTCTTTAAAAAACAGTGAGAGTGAGTCTAAGTGTGAGTCGAGCGGGTCCGTTTTTAGACGACGGTTTCCACACCAATCAGCTTTGGCGTCAGGATTCGTGGCGTTATTCCGTTGTTAAGGTCCTCCTCAAACTCCAACAGCTGGCCCATGAAGTTGAGGTTTGGGGAGATGATGGGCCTCCTGGTTTTGACAAACTTGTAGGCGTCTGTCATGGTCATCCAGGTGTGCTTCATCAGGTAGGCGATCACGATGGTGGCTGAACGAGACACGCCTGCCTGGCAGTGGATCAGAAGGCCCATACCTGCTTGATGTGCTTCCTCTGCGGAGAGGAACATGGAAACAATCAGAACACATTATAATAAATGCTTTGTTCCCACGGAGGGGGAAGTTCAGTCATCAGTCATGACGAGATATTGAAACTTCCTTTGTGACCAGGCGTCTATCTATGTCTGGCTGTTGAACCTCAGTGGGTTTTATTTGGTAACAACTTGAATGAAACACCACTCTACTGTAATGCAGCTTTTTAAAACCAGTAAAAAGACCACGATTACAATAAGATGATATCCATTTGTGCACTGTCAGATTACGTCCACTTAAAGTGTTTTTTTTTGCCACTGACAGGCTCAGATTGTTATTTTAAGTGTGTGACAACATTATGGAAAGGATCCCTACAGAGACAGACCTTTATGTTAAAGAGTAAGATCCTTTTTGTTAAACCAGAAACAGTCTCGACACTGCCATCGCCAAACCCACCAGACTTCATTTAAAAAAACAGTAATTTCAGCATAGTTTCACATCTAACTGGGTGAATTAAGGGTTTATTTTACCAAACCAGAGTTGGTGATTGTTAGAACAGCTGAGAGATATACCAAGACGGCTTTTGTGAGTTTTAATTTGTGTCTGTCAACTTCAAATTAAGTGTGTTTTACTGTAATAAAATTACTGTTTATTTAAATGGAGTCTGGTGGGTTTGGTGATAGCAATTTCAGGACTGTTTCTGGTTAAACAAAAAGGATCTTACTCTTAAAAAAGGGCTATCTCTGTAGGGATCCTTTCCATAATTTTGTCAGACACTTGAAATTCTGATTTACATCTGTCAGAGGCAAAAACAAGCACTTTCAGTGGATGTACATGAACGGTTCACAATTGCCCATTAATGTTGTGTTGCAGCCTGTTACGCCGCTTCTGGCTACAGCCTTCTCGCTCAGTACTGGACCACTTTAAAAAATTGTTGTTCCCATTAGTCACTTGGACACAAAAACATGGGACAATACCATCCAAAAATATGCAAACATACCCTTTAAATCAAAATATATAAAAATATCTCTACCTTATCCAAATATTTCAGATGATACTGAGCCCTAAAACATCAATTTTCTATCCACTTCTTATTTCTAGTCAGCATGTAGTGGCAAAAAGCACCCTGAAACCACTGTTTTACAATTCACAGTCAGAGAAACATACACAACAACAACTAAAACTGTACACTACTTTTAGGCGATTTGAAACAAGCAAGCAGCCAACTTAGTTTCAGCACCACAGTGATCTCTGGCCTCGTGTTACCTTGTGAAACAAAAGTTTCCAGCCTCAGGCTACAAAACTTATTGACATTAAACTCTCAGTGTTTCCGTGGCTGAATCGCTTACAGCTCTCATGTAAACATTACGTCGTCTCAGTGGGTCACAAGACAAAAAAAGTGGAGGAACTACCGCCTTAGCTCACGCTTCTGCAATGAAAACAGGGAAAGTTTGTATACCGATGAATTCAAACGCCTCCTCGAAGTACTGCCGCAGGTTCTGCTTGTTGCTGTCTGTGGCAGGCAGGCGCTTGTAGATGAAGAGGCCCGTGTCATAGTGGTAGAGCGGCAGGTGGGTGGTCACGTTCAAGATGTAGCCGATGTTGAAGCGCTGCAGCAGGTGGATGTCCTGAGCGTCGTGCTCGTTCCCCAGGTAGAGGAAGGGCAGGATTGGTGTCAGCTCTGCGTTCTCTATGTCCGGGGTGGAGGGCAGGGAGTGAGGTAGCGGCCCCGTCAGGCCAGCAGCAGCACCAGTGTCCAAGCCCTCGTGAAGGTGCAGCGAGTGCTCGCACAGGTCCTCGTGGCCCTGCCTGAAGCAGCTAAGGCCTCCTGTGAATACAGACGGAGAGATTGTGGGTGAACAGGAAGTCAAATTATTTGAACCTACTTAATTTTCATTTTTTCCCTTCCCACTGTAAATTGGACCTTGTTGGCATAGGCGTAGATTTTGGTGGTAGGGACACTACGGACACACTACCTTCAGTATTTAGAACATGTGGATTTGTCCCCCACCCCAATTAAAACTTGAAAGTAGCCGAGGACTTTTATTTTGACAAACTGCAAGAGCACAACTCATGCTAGTTGCTTCAGGTGAAGTGGGTTGCAATGTAGAAAGTAGAAGAATCAACTAGCAGGAAGTATCATGACATTTCCACCATAAATTGATGCCTAAAAAAATCACTAGAATACAGGAAATGAAGTGTTTGACACTCAGAGTTTCCTTGGGGAAGACCTTCATACTCCCAGCTTAATATACGTCCACCAAATGTTTAAACCAAACCTATGCCCTTGCTTGTTGGTCTCCTTGGAAAGAGCATGAAGCGAACACTGCCAGGGTTAAGGGTTCAATTCCCACTGGAGCCGTCCATGCTAAAAATACACACACTCATGCTTCTGTGCACCACATGGCGCACGTTACGACTGAGTAGGACAAGTAAGCTTTGCATACACATCTGATAAGAGCAACGACAACTGGCTTTAACAACCTCTGAAGCACTAAAACATGACAGACATTTGCAATATTCACACTACGCTGTGACATTTGGTTGTAATTTGAATGTCTTCATTTGGATATTAAATCAATATGAGGGATCCGAGGTGTTTGGAAGAAGTTGAACCTCATGAGAAATCCCCCGTCGTTAATCTGCAGGTAAATAGATGTACTAAATGTTTGATTTACTTCTCACTGGACATCTGCACTTCTCCAAATAACTGGTTTGCACCTGTTGCCAGTGATGCCATCAGCCAAAGTTTTCCTTCAGCACTAGAGTTGTGGGGAGGGGTGGAAAGTGTCAGACACACACACACACACACACACACACACACACACACACACACACACACACAATATCAGTTCATGTATTGTTCGCTTTGCAGGAGTTGACATCATGCCATGTGAGGTCATCGCACAACTTCCCCCCCGGTGACTGGGCAGGTGGATTCAACATAAAACAGCCTGATTGTTAACCAGCACAAAGACATTAACCTGATGTTGTGCTGATAGTGTAACAGGCCTCGCTGTGAGTGCGACGTCGTGGTAATAATTACACTACAGTAAATAAAAGAAAGGGAAGTCAGTACAGGCCCTCCGACAACACAGTCAACAAGGCGTTGAGGGGGATTTCCACTCGTGTTGATATTTTTATTACGTTTCTAAAGAAAGTTCATAAGACAGACAGAGCAAACAAACATTTAAAACCCTCGTCTGTGTTAAACGTAGAATTTTACATATAACACAACATCTTCTATCACACACACCTTTGTTCAGAGTGAACAACATCAAAATGAATGACAACCACATCTTACCACGCTGTATTTTTCTTTATCTTTATGGCTCATTAGAAAAATCACTGTTAAATTAAAGCAGCTATAATTGTTTTTTTGGTACTTACAGGCAGTAAACATTTACACATTAACACCATGCAAATGTGTTGTTGTGTTGGTAGACATTTGTAGCAGACACAGAGTAACATTTACTCTCCTTTTAGCTCTGTTTTGGTCTCAACCAACTCCTGAAGGAAATACCTGTCTCTTTAGCTGCTAAAAGCTCCAATACGTTCACCCGCAAGTCACTGCCTTTGTTTGTCTTTTGGTGTGCAGTCATTTATCAGAGCTTTTTCACGGAAAATAAGGTTCATGAGAGCGATGAGACTCAACCAAAACAATAAACAATTTAAGGACTGTATGAATAAAACAATGAGCTACAGTAGGGCTGATCGATATTACAATTTTTTTTTTTTTTTTTTAAAGATATTTTTTGGCCATTATGCCTTTAATGGACAGGACAGGTAAGTGTGAAAGGGGGAGAGAGAGAGGGGGGATGACATGCAGCAAAGGGCCACAGGCTGGATTTGAACCCGGGCCGCTGCGGCAACAGCCTTGTACATGGGGCGCCTGCTCTACCACTAAGCCACCGACGCCCCAATATTACAATATTTTATTGATATCGTGATAACTCTACAATATCGGCACAATCTCAAAATTGAGGTATTTTGTCAAAATATTGTGGTATTTGATTTTCTCCGTATTGCCAAGCCTTATGCTAAACCAACACCCAATGATGGCAAAACCTGAGGGCCTGACCTGGGTGCTGTATACTGACTCAGTGGTGACAGAGGCAAGGCAGAGACTGTTTGACCTTAGACACTTGAGAAAATTCCAGGTATCCCCTCAAATAGAATTTCTACTCCTGCACCATTAAGAGTGTCCTGATGGAGAACATCACAACCTGGTACGGAAACAGAAAGTACCCTGCAAAGAGTGGTTTGTTCGGCTGAACATATAACTGGTGCTCATCTACCCTGCCTAAAGGATGTTTACACCAGGCACTGCAAGAATAAGGGCAGGAGAATAATTAAAGATCCGAATCACCCAGATAACAGCCTTTTCTCCCTGTTGATGTCGGGAAGACGGTACCGGATACAACAGCACTGAGAGGCTCAGGAAGAGCTTCTACCCTCAGGCCACAAGGACCCTAAATGAGGTCACTGCCTAAGACTGCCTCTTCCTCTCCCATGAAGAGACGGGAACATTCTAATGCTGTGTGAGCAATGTGAGTTTAGAGCGCCAACTGGTTGGTAAACGCCAGTAAATAGTCAGCACCATGATATTCGCAAGCCTGCAAAACACTCACACCGGAGCTGCGTCAACTGTTAGCCGAGTTTTGAGCTGTAACTCGGCAGTAAATAAGCAACCATCTGATTTTTGGAGTTTTTAGTTGCCACAGTGGCCGTTAGCAGCTACCCCTGCTTGTTAGCTGCTGAACTGCAACAGAGCAAGCAGCCGCCGGACTTAATGTCTGTTGATATCCGCAAGACTGTTCTCATAACCAGACTGTCTCGGGAAGGTTTTTTGTTTTGTTTGCGGTTTGACAGACAGGTAGTATAATCAGGTTATGTTAGGGTGCTTTCACACCGGTCCTGTTTGGCTCAGTTCAATCGAATCCAAGTTAATTTGCCCCCTGAGTGTGGTTCATTTGAGCAGGTGTGAACACAGCAATCGCACCAAAACAACCGGACCGAGACCTTCTCGAAGAGGTGGTCTTGGTCCAGTTACAAAGGAACTCTGGTGCAGTTTGTTTGGTCGATCCGAACCAACTGCAGTCACATTACACATTGTTTGAGTTAAATAAACATGAGTTTGTACAGTCCTGGAGGATTATAAATGTGTGCCTCCCGCTGTACTGCCTTTATATGTGCATTTGGCACATCCAATGCATCAAAACGTTGTTTTCTAGTTTTCTGACCAATCGGGAGCAGCTTTCTCATGCAAGACATTTGATCTGGTCCGCTTGTAAATGCTGCCGTGAGAACATGAACCAACTCTAGGCAATTATGCAATGCTGTAACAAAATTAGTCCCTGATTTGGGCCAAAGCAAGACAACTCTAGGTCTGAAAGCTTTAGTAGTTTAGCCTTAGTATTATTCCCTGATAGCATGTGTTGATAGCAAAATTCTCTTGCAACAGATGGTCCTTGAAAATAAAAATAAGAGCTTGAAAAAGTACTTAAAAGTCCTTGAATTTGACTTGCCTCTCTCTGTATGTAACCAGATTATTCCACTCTTTTAATGTACAAATTAAAGGAACTGATGGGATTAGATTTAACTCAAACTGTACTTCATATGTTTTCATGTGACAAAACATTGACAGGTTGATTGATTTATTTTGGCTAGCATTAACAGTCAGATAGCTCAGCCAGAGACACAGTGAACTTCCTCTTTTTCCAACCGAACCAAAGTCTTTCTTTTTAGGTCAAGCTCAGCAGATAAATAACACTTTTCATGGTAAACTGAGAATAACAGAATCTCCAGAAGCAGCACATTGCTGTGAGATGAAATCTGTCGAGTGTGACCGTCTGTCATTAACGTCTGACTAAACTCACAGAGGAAAACATGAAAACTGCCTATCACTTTCAGAAGCCACAGGCTCAATTCCTGCTCAGAAATTACCACGCCTGCCTCGCAGAGGCCTCTCACACCACAGATCTGCTGTTTCCAACGCTTACCCTAAACCTTCCGACACCACTGACATGTTGTTTATGGCAATTCTGATGGATTAAATGTAACCTGTTACTGCTCTTAGCTGCAGCAGGGCAGGGACGGAAGGTTTTGTATTTTCAGAGTAACACGTAACAACAGTGTTACGATAAATCATGACTAAGATGTGCTGGTAACTGAGCAAATAATGGAGTAATTATTCAGCTGCATTCATACAAGCAGGTTCCAAATATGTCACTATTACTAGTGCTTGTAATAAAATTAACCCTGTGTATTTCCCCTAGTTGGAAAGTTCTCATATATTTTAAGGAAATGAAGGATCACCACAAGATTTAAATAAAAGGCACATTAGAGTTAATATTTATAATGGCATGAAGACTCTTTCAGGGGTGGTTATGTTCAAGTTTGGCTTAAATATCAACCATTAAATCATCTATCCAAAGTATTTGATAATATAGGCTACATTCAGACGTAAATGGGGACACATGGGAGATAGAAAAAGGACTTGTAACGTAGATAAAAGTCAGAGTCTGAGCCATTTGATTCCCTTGGCAGAGAGGATGTCTTGCATTTTGCAAGAATCAAACCAGGGGAAGAAAGAGGCAAGACAGTCTGCCTGTTCCTCCCACCGAGACGAGCTTCACACAGACACCGATGCGGGATGAGAGACTGGAGAGGAGCCTCGTCCATCAAAGCGCGCAGGAGGACCAGAGGACGAAGCGAAGAGAAGAAGAAGAAGAAGAGATCAAGGTGCTGTGATCTTACGGCTAGACGTTGACTCGGAGGCATTCAGGAAACACTCACAGCCCAGCCCCCAACACGACATACTGCTCCAGCTTCAAACACACACACACACCAAAGATAGAAAACATGGCAGCGACCCAAGGACTGCTATCTCAATAGGCTGCCTTATTTACTAACAGCTGCTTCTCACTTCCTGCAAAATGCTAAATGAGTGTCATATGGAAAGCTGGTGAAGAGCGTGTGCATATGTTTATGTATGAGGGGGATTTAGACTGAGCCTGCACAGGCTTGATTATACATGAAAGGAGCTGCTGCATGTGGCACAGAGCTCACATGATGATAAAACTACAACCGGTGTTTAAGTCAGCTGACCAGAACAATAAAGGTCAAAGATTAGCAGGCTTAAAACACACACACTGCACATTATTTCGCTACAATAGTTTCATATCAGTTTATATTCCCTCTAAGCTCCTACCACTTCTAAATCGGACATTGCTTTCAGATGTCTAAACCGATTAACTCCCTCCAGAGTCAAACTAAAGCCCGCACTATTCTGCTTTATATCCCTTTTTATGTGAGACAGCCTTGTTTCATTCCCCCCCAAAGTCTTGACAAACCCACTTAGGTGTTACCTTTAAGGATGATGGGGTCCTTGCCCTCCCTCCTCAGCGACTCCAGGACCACATGCAGTGGCTGGGAGAACGTCAGCCGGTTGGGGTCCATGGTGCTTTCATCGTAAACCACAATCTCTTTGGAGAAGATGCCCTTATAAGAGTCCTTGCCCTCGCGGCAGGAGATGAGGTCCAGCACAGTGATCTTGCCCTGCTGCAGCCGCCGCCGGCTGATCTTGTCGGAGCAGTTGATGTGCACGGCTCCCCGGATGTGGCTCTTGTTGTACTCCATGAAGGGCCGGCAGTCGATGATGACCGGCACGGGCCCTACGGGGTGTCCCATGGGGCAGCAGGTCATCCGTTTGGCCAGCTCATTGGGATGGATGAGCCTCACGGTGGACAGGGCCTTCGGGGTGCCCGGGGTGAGGCTGGGGGCGCTCAATGCTTCGTGGTTGCTGACCATTGGGGTCGGGGGCCCGGCATAGCTGAGGTCGGGGCTGCTGGCGCTCACCTGGCTGTGGTTGAGGCTCTGGCTGTCCTTCTCATAGGTAGTCACTGAGCAGCAGCTGGCACTGCTGCATCCACACGACAACGAGCGCGTGGAGCCCTTGGATGAGGGCATATACGTTACAAGATTGGCCGTCGCCCGGATCTTCACCACGGTGGTGCTGATGACTGTCTTGTTGCTGCTGCTGGTGGCAATGGAGTCCAGGTAGCTGGTGTCCAGGCGCAATTGGAGTTCCTGAGGTCGGATCGGCCTTGGCAGCGCCACCACAATTCTGTCGTCGAGAGGAGATGGAGGCATGGGGAGGCCGAGGGCTGGACGTTTACGGAGAAGTCAACAAGCCGCTCTGTGGGGACAGAGACAGGACAAAACATGAGGCGAGGAAGAAAACCAGTTTGGTTCGATGGATCCTGTGTCCACCGATTGAGATCAAAGCTGCAAGGAAATGAGCAGGGTGCACAGAGGCCGAACTCCTGTCTGTTTGATCAACATGCAAACTAAAGAGTGGCCGCTGAAGCCAAATATTAGTAGTGTCAACACCTGCAGGGCAACACCCAACTTGGTGGGAAAATTTAGGCGTGACAGACTGGCCACTAATAATAAACAGTGAAATCACCACAGAGTCTTGTGTAACTGAATCACTTTGAGTGTAATTAATATGAATCATCCTCCTGATACTGTACTTGTGAGTGTGTGTGTCTCTGTCTCTGTGTGCGTGTGTGTGATGCATTTTTCATCCCAACTATGGTCTGTCTGATCCACAGCTTTTATAACAAGAGAGGAAAAAAAAGAGAAAAAGATAAAATACTGCATCAACGCTACGCCGCAGTTTGGTCTCTCCCCCAACTGGAAAAGTCAGGGTACAAAAAAAAGAAGAGGGGTGGCAATTTCTTTTGATCACCAGCCTGAGCATTTTAAAAGCATGTCATATTATGTAAAGACACCCGCCGAGCACTGCCTGTCCCGGCCATCGCCGTCCTTTAAGCACGGTGCAGCTTCAGCAGGAGCAGGAATCATTCATGGCCAAATTCATTGAAGAAACCGGCATGAGAACGTGCCGAGAATGTGATATGGCTCTGAGGACGAGACGAACTGATCAGATGAGCTGAACACTGGAGGAAATTCAATTTCACACGGCCGTATTAAATAAAAAAATAAACCATAAAAATGCGATGGTTGCATTTTGAAGGGAAGGGATTGTAACTTTGTCGCAATGGTGCCATATATAAAGATAACAGCTGTTATTCTACACTCAGATAATAATAATACACCAATAATCAGCTCAAGATGGTTGCAGCAATTTGATATTCCTCTTCATTAATTATAGAATGAAATCTCTATGACTGTGCATTTCGACACAACAACTTGTGCGTTGGACACTAATTCCCAAACTTGCCGTGTCTTTGTGCTTACCGGTGTGTGTCGCGGTGCGCTGTAGACGGATTGATGATCTCCGCTCGCTGACAGCGTTGCCTCCATTCAGTCCGTCCCGGTGTTGTGGATCGGCAACATTTTTTAGTACTTTTACCCTGCTCCCCCAGAAATAATATTGAAGGAAGTCTGCCAGCCTACAGAAGTTGCGCAGCGGGATTGACGCGAGCGCGAGCCAATGCGCGGCTTCATTAATATTAAATTTGATCCTTTTTGTACAGTGAGGTCCGGCCCTGTGGTGGGAGGGGCTTGGCTGACATGTCTGCCTCTGTGGCTGGGTGGGGGGGGGTGGAGAGTGGGAGGGTGGAGGGGATGCCGCTTGAACTGCCTTCAGTCCCACGAACGAGCAGCGATGATGTCACTGGCAGCCAATCAAAAGTCTCTCCAGGAGGCTCGGGGGAGAAGACACGGTGCCTTCACGTGCTGCTCGTAAACTCTCAACGTACAGTAAAATGGAGCTCTGATATCAGAATATGACGCTGTGTGCAGAGGGAAGTAAAATCAAATTAGACATGTACATAACGTCATCATCATTAACTATTGTTTATTTAGGAAATTTAACTGAGCATTCAGCTGTTTTACAAATATATAATTGCAATAAAGTGATGAAAAAATAGTCCATAAAAACAAATAAGTTGCAGCAATGTCTATCAAGAATTATAACACCAAAAAAAAAAGTTAGATAATTAAGAATGGATTCTGCCATAAAGGACAGACACATAACAACAACAGCAACAATAAAAACAGTAATATATAGAAGATTATGTCTGTCAGGTAACCAAAGCAGCAACACTGTAAAATATCATCTAGCATACACTTGAAATAATCTACCGATACATACCTGTCCAGTTCAAATACCTCTTGCAACTTGTTCCATTTATGTGGGGCCAAAAAACTAAAAGATAATTCACTGATCTGAGGGGTTTTAAGGGATAAAAATTCTTGTGAGCGTGTGTGATGAGAGATGGATTTGATTTTTAAAAGAGAAGTGAGCAATGCCTCATAAACAAAAAGGAGACAATGTTTTCCCCTTCTATCAGTGAGAGACGACCACATCACATTCTGATACAGCTCACAGTGATGAGTTCTAAAACCATCCCCTGTAATAAAACAGAGAGAACTGTGGTAGACTGCATCAAGGGTTGGACTGAGCTGCATGCATATACAAAATATCGCCATAATCTAAGACTGACATTATAGTTGATTGAATAATTGTCCTTCTATTGTCTAAAGAGAAGCATGACCTCAGTCGGTACAATGCACCCAGTTTTATTCTCACTTTCTGTGTGAGCTAAACCACATGTGTTTTAAATGATCTTTAAATGTGTTTAAAGATCAGGCAGTTATTCATAATGTTGACACCAATAATGTAAAGGTCATTGTTTAATCATAGTTTGTTTTCACTTTCGCAAACAATACAAAGTAGTACATGAGCAAGAGAAATTGATTGATTGATTTTTATTTGTGTCATGCACACTCATGTGCCCAACCCTCATGGATTTACAAGACACCATTAAAATGATGTTGCAGTAAAAATGGAGCTCTTTTATAAGAATATGATACCGTGTGCAGAGGAAATGAAAGTAAAATCACATTAGACATGTAAATGATGTGTTTAAAGATCAGACCGTTATTTGTAATGCCGACACCAACAATGTAAAGGTCATAGTTTAATTTCACTTGTTTTCACACACAAAAAATACAAAGTATTACATGAGCAAGAGAAATAAGATAACCCTCAGAGGGTTTTAATCAAGACACTCTCTAGTGAATACCCTAATCCATTAGTTAAGTAAATTTACTACAAAGATGGATCAATGAGTTTTAAACCATAAACAGACAATGAGCTGTTTTAGGCCATGTTTACATGAAAACAATCCACTGAAAACTGAATTGTTTCTTGCAATTGAGATGTTCAACAGATAGGAGCCTGAGTTTAGAATTATTTCGAGTAGAATAATTGTGAAAGTGATTCGAGTGATGCTGTACGTAAAATGGTCATGACAACATGAGGGAAGGGTAATATCCCAGTATGAGGTTTGAGGCAGCAATGCGGGGTCAGCATTCCTACTTTTTGCTGTCACCTCATATGGATCAATGTTGTTATTAGAAAACAATTTAAGGCCCAGCCACACCAAACGAACTACAGAGAACTAGCGCCAAGGAAAACCTGCTGTTGCGTCAACTCATGTCGCCGTGTCTCGGCTGAAAAGTTGCACATGAGCACATCGCAAAGACTACAGACAGCAGTCAACTAGCTCGTACATTCTGTGCCTGTGTGAGGGGAAATAGCTCTTCACACCAGCAGACAGCAGTAGCCCATATTCGCCGTCCAACAAGGGTAACCGGAAGACCGTCTTGATGCTAATTAGCCAGGTAGCACATTAACAACACAATCAAATGTTGAAAGAATAAAGCATAATTACCGTGTGCCAGTGAACAGTTACACAAACCATCACAAAACATTTCTGCTGAAGAGCTCAATGGCTGAGAAAAATAATTTTACCTCATGTAACAAGTGTTTTTGGTCTCACGCCCTCTTGACTTTAGGTCTTTGTTTACTTTCCTCACTTCTGTTTCTCTTCTCGTGCACTGAGCTGAACTAGCAAGCATCACCGTCACGGATGCTGATTTAACGTGCTAAATTGGCCAAAAAAAAAAGCCAACGGGGGCTGACCAGGGTTGACAGTGCAGGACACACCGCATCAACGGCCCAACAGCCGACCGTCAGCTTGGTGCGTCAGGGCCTTAAGCCAAATAAAGGCCCCTGGCATCCTTGTTGAGTTTGTCTCAGTGTGGTATCCCCTCCGTTTGCTTCTGTTTCTCCAGTTTGATAGTTTAATAGGTTGGATAACTTATTTACTCGTGTTGTTTACTGTGGCTATACCTTGAAAATGGTGCCTCGGTGACATCACAGACAGTCCACACATGTGACTGACAAAGACTGATTGTGCGTGCTCGCTCACTGTCATGGCTTGGGACACTTGAAAAGAGCAGAGCCATTGTTAGTGGTATTAGTAACACCTGTGCATTTCCTGCTATGACAAGTCAGATGAAATGACTTCCTTGTTCTTTGGTCAGTGAGTGATAGATAGATATGCTCCCCACTAATAGATACAGAAACAGACATTTACACCAACCTCCTTGGAAGAAGAAATATAAATTAAATCAAATTTCCAGCATATCTGTCCACAATAGGTCTACAAAGATACGTCTCTTTTACTCTGAGATATTTCCATGCCCTTTATCTTTTCGTTACCCGTGTTTTATATTTCCTCACTCATCTTTCTGGTCAGCTTTTTCCAAATGAATCATCTGAAGGCCTGCTGAGCTCGCTCGACGACATCTGCACCTTTATGAACAAACAAACCGCTTCTGCATTTTAATATTCCTTCAGCTGCACTTCTCCTCATATTGCTGCTTGGGGTTCTTTGTCTTTCTAGTTTTCCTCAGGTTACAGTTTCCACTTCTGTCACCTGTGAAGAGTGTACATATATGAACTGAGTGTAGATAATATACATCCTATTTTGGAAGGTTTTACTATGTTGCTAATGTGTTGGTTCACTCAGTTTTCTAGCAATATGTTGGTATGTTTTACATTGAAAATACCATAAATGTTAGCAAACCCAGTGCCATACCCAGGGCATTTGGGGCCCTAGGCCAGCCTTCCATGGTGTCCACCCCACCCCCCTGAAATATTATCCTTCATATATAGTGCATTTATCACAAAAAATAGCAATTAGAAATCAACACAAATAAACAACTTAGACAACAAACTAATACTTTTTGGCGCCCCACAAGCAGCTGCCTATGTAACCTGTAGGAAACACTTCCTCTGCTCAAACCTGTATAACAGCACGATGAAACACACCCAACAATGCCAGTAATCATTCCCAATAAAATCAGTTAAACCAACAGAGGCAAACTGTATTCAAGGTTAACATAGCACATGTTACAGGACATTACAGCTGACGCTTAAGGCAGCTGTGAGTCACTCATGTCTGACAGACTGCAGAAGTCTGTTGCTTCATTTCCTCACTTACTCACTTATCAATTTAAAGACATCAATAGCCCTGACTCTTTCTGCTCTGAGAGGTACACAGTGGCTCTTTGACAGAGTTAAGTGACCGACCTGCTGTAACTGTAACTGTATTACAACATAATGAAAGAACAAAAGCATCAAAATGAAGTTCTGCTTGTGTAAGGCAACAAAAAGTGACCTGTATGTGAGACTGGGAGGTAACATCATTGGTGGTAATAAGTAGGTGTCTTTGGCAGGAGAGCTGTCAAGCAAGTGCCAAGTTGGCTGACTGCACAGTCCCATATGACAGGGCCCATGTTGCGGTGAAAGGGTCCCGCTGGCTTCAAACCCCAAATATAATCTGAGCTCTCTATTTATCCTCATTGGCAACCTGAAACAATGCAGGGCATGTATTATTACTTCTATTATTAAACTCCTGAACAGTTATTTATACATGGACACAGCTGATCAAAGCCTATTCAGATTGGATTCCCAGCTACTCCTGTTTCACTTGTGATAAAGGGTAAATGAACAAGCACCCCCTGCCTCCAGAGGAGACTCAAAGGTTTGGTGGGATTTGGAGTGTTTCCAATATAACGGGGCTGGGCATAATATTGGCAATATATCAGTATTTTTATATGAGAGATATTGTCTTAGATTTTGGATGTCATGATATCATAAGTCTTGTGTTTGCCTTATTTTAAAGGCTACATTACAGTAAAGTGATGTAATTTTCTGAACTTACCAGACTGTTCTATTACTTATCTTTACCCACTTAGTCATTTTATCCACATTACTGATGATTATTTGTCAAAAATCTAATTGTGTAACCATTTTGTGGTGACAGAGACATGCTTGTTTTTCTTAAGAGGCCACTATGTTTGAATAGTTGTTGTTTTATTGTGGATTTTTGTATTATATGTTGTATTTGTTGCACTTTAAATGTGATTTGATTGGCTGCTACCTTGGCCAGGTCTCTCTTGTACAGGGATTTTCAGTCTCAGTGGGACTTACAATTTTGTGAAAGCACCAATAGTCAACCCTACAATGTTGTCACAGTATAGATATAGAGGTAATGGGCCAAAAAAATCGCGATATTGGATTGACTCCATATCGCCCAGCCCTAATACTGGACCTTTTTTTTTTATTTGTGATTTTCAGTCTAGTGGCCAAACTACGGATGTAAGCTTCAGTTAATTTTGCATTCAATAGCCCGACAGCTATTAACCCGTAACAAACCAGTTTATTTTTAACAAAAAAAAACGCAAAGTGACTGAAATACAAGAGGCTTTTCCTTTCAGTCCAACACTCCTTTGACTCAGTGAGTTTTAGCGCCACTTTTCAAAGTGCTGTCCTTTTAGAGGTGGTGAAATTTTAATGTTCTGTGATTTGAACATCTTGCATTTTATTGTATTTATTGGTGGCTTTGCTGAGAGCAGCCTGCTAGCTGTGTTAACATGGGGAAGCATAGTGCCCACTGCCTTTGGTCTCTAGTGGTTAGCTAACGCTAGCCTTGGCCGCTTCACACTGTGCACCACCTGGGTCGGGTGGGAGCTAGCTAGCAGCACAGCTCATTTACGAGTACTGCTGGTACCATGGAAAGATCTAGTCTCTTCCCAGGTAGCATTGGTACATAGGGGGCTTCATTTTGAGTCTCAAAAACCCCTTTCACATTGTTAACTATCTTAGCACCTCTAGCTGTGCGGACACTGCTAACAGAGCTAACAATATTTTTATATGGACGAGTAACCTGTTTATGATTGTGTTTTTGGAGTATCTGTTTATGTGTCTGAGCTTGTAAACACCATATTCGAGAATGCCAGCTGGAGTTCTTCAAAGAAACTTGGATGAATATGAGGAATATAAATAACCTGGTTTCTCTGTGCTCAAGTAAACACCATAGCCCAAATGTGATCACAACCAGGAAAGGGTTATTCATGTCCATGTAATCACACTCCGTGATAACAATGCTAAAGGAGTTTTTAAGCTCAAAATCGAGTCACTTAATCACCGGGGTGATCTGAGGGGAGACCGGAGGGTGGGCATACTGTTTACTGTTGGGTCAGGACGATGTTACTAGCAGTATTCGCAGAATTAATGGCGCCGCTAGCTAGTTCCCACCAGACCGGGGTGGTACGCAGTGTAATAAACTGAAGAAGTAAAATTAACCTATAGAACGACGTGTAACTGGCCAAAAATGATTTGGACAGCTAACTGATTACTGGTTAACTGTTGACATTTCGAGGCCATACTGCTTAAAATGTCAGTGTTTATTCATCTAAAAATCCAAAACACATGTAAAAGTGATTCTTTTTAAGAACGAAAAAGGAAACCATAAGAGACAGATCTGTTGAATTGGCCTGTATACAATAAAGACTTGTTGAACAGCACTTCATCACCTCTTCAAATTTGGCAATTTTAATTTTTTCAGATAAACTGAGGGATAAAGTGTTTCTTTATACAGTAGTGGAAAGTAACTCACCTACTGTACTTCACTTATTTTCACTTTTTTCACCACATTTCAGAAGGACATGTTGAATGTTTTACTCAAAATTTATATGACAGTTGTAGTTATTTTTCAGCTGAAGATATTACACACAAAACATTTGATCAGTTTATAAAACAAACTACATGGTTAAAGACTAAGCCCAAAGAGTAATGGAGTATTTGTAGATTGTTGTGCTTTTGAGTTGTGATCTGAGGACTTCTTCTACCACTGACTTTAAAGGTCTGAAAACATTCTCCTATTCTCTCACAAGTCAAAGTATATTTGTGAGAAAAACCCAATAATAACCTTGGTAATAGCTCAGATATTGTTATGCAGTGGTAATGGTAGACATGTGAGGTGATGAAAAGTGTTTTAAAACGAGAAGCAGATGCTTGGAACAACTTTTAAGAGATCTGTTGGGAATTCAAACACTGGATGCAGCAGGACCTGAGCTGTTATGTAAATGCAACCAGTTCTTCCTGTGTGGCTGGTTTCATTTGGCCAAATGTTTGTCAAGCTGACATCATAATATTCTCTCTAACCTGCATCAAAGATTTCAGATCTAATAAGGGGCTTTTTTTGGGTTTGAGTACAGAGTGAATTAATGGCTTTATCAAAGAAGGCAAGAGTTATTACTAAGAACCAAGTCTGCACCATCAGAACTGAAAATGATTTAAAAAGAGATAGTTGTTTTGATCAGGAACTGCGGTAATCATGATGACATGTTAGTGATGATGATCAGGAACAGTTCAGATGCTAACAGTTTACCTGGAAGTCACGCTGTTTCCTGGAAGCACTCAGTGCGTATTCAACAGTGGATGAAAGATTTCTCAACCAAAACAGCCTTATGTTAACCCCGTCTCCTAGAAATTACAGTTTCATACTTCTTATTTGCTTTTCTTAGGATGTGTTAACAGAAACACAGCCTGACTTATGCTCATTGAAAACATTGTGGAATAGAGAGGAAGTGCTATATTTGTGTGTAGCTGGCAAGTGTGTGGACAAGGTTCAGTGGAGATGGTGGGCATACAATGTGTGTCCTTAGGTTTAGGCGACAAAAGCACTTTGGTTAAGATAAGGGACGGATCAGGCTTTTGATTTAATGTTGGTAAAGTAAACTGTTTTGTGCTTCAGGTCATTCAAAATTTAACAAGGACAATGTTTATCTCTGACCTTTGAGTACCTTAGCATACAGCATAAAAGTTTAATCATGCTGTAATTGCTACAAGTGTAGTACTTGTTTGCCTATTGAGAATTATTGGTATAAAACAGCCCAGTTGACAGAAGATTCGACAGAAGTTTCTAATGTGCTGGGATGTGCTTTGTCACTGGGACGTGGAGGGGATGGTGGATGTTGTGTCACCCAGAGCCCTGTTTCCACCGAGCAGTATGGTATACGGTTACGTTCACAGGGCTTGACGCTAACTTTTTTCCCAAGGAGCACATGTGCTCCTAAGTTGAAAAAGTAAGGAGCACACAAAGAACTTTAGGGGCACAATGTAAATTGATCAAATATTGTGTTTTCCGTAATAAACGTGATGCAAATAGACATTTACAAGCAAAATTATTTAATGAATTTGTATACAAAATGTACAGAAAGGTAAAATCATCAAGTTAATTTTGTCTTTAATGTTATTATCTTATATATATTATCTTTGTAATATGATTATCTTATATAATGTTATTACTATCCTAAAACATTCTCCAGGTCCTCTAAAACTCTGCAGGACTTATTTCCACCCTGCCCAGTAGCCGTACCGTGGCGAACGGTCCCTAACTGCAGGGAGAACAGAGCAGGCTTCCCCGGAGGTCCGCCGCTTTTCCCGGTCCCTCTTCTCTGCCACACTTTGACTTATTTCCACCCAGCCGACAGCCTGGCCATGGAGAACGGTCCCTAACTGCGGGGAGAACGGAGCAGGCTTCCCTGGAGGTCCGCCGCTTAACCCGGTCCGTCTCCTCCACACTTTGACTTATTTCCACACTGCCGACAGTGGGACTTATATTCATTGTGCCGACAGTGGCTTGGAAAACCGCACATAACCGTGTCACACGGGGAAGAGGGAAGAGGGAAGGCGGCTGGAGTTCCTCCAACATTTGCGGTTAGATTATCATATTTTTTTATTGACAAAAATATAGGCTGCTTTGGCTGATTTTTTTATGCGCACATGTGCCCCTAAATATTTTTTACAGTTCGCACACACCTATTTTTAGTCGAAAATGCGAGTGAAACGCTCGCACTGTCGAGCGCTGGTTCAGTATGCTTTTTTTCTGTTTCCACTGTGAAAAGTTGTGGATGGAACCAATAAACCGTTCTGCACCGTCCCCATTTTTGGTCCCCCCTCTGTTGGGGTACCTAGCACACAGATCTGGTACTAAAAGGTGGAGCTGTGAACACTGCAGTCTGATTGGTCAATAGAGGACAGTCACTCTGCTCAGGGTTGAGCTGTGGCTGGTTTTGAGGCTCATGTAACCACTGTTCATACCGTGGAGAGTTTTACATATATTTAACTGTAACTATAAAATGAAAGGATGTTTTGCTGCTTCCCACAGCAGCTGGAGTCGGAGAAAAAAATAATGTAATTCACTGGGCCGACTGCCGGCGACTTTTAAGGTGGAATGTTAACTTGTAATGTTACAACAACAACCCCACCCACATTTTAGAATACTGTTTGCGGTGGAAACGCTAGGGTCTAGGTACCATGTCTGAAGGGTAACTTTTGGTTCCAAAGGCACCATACCAAAAGTGTTTGGTGGAAACTGGGCTTAGGTAAGATGCCTGCCAAGCTGTAGACAACTGTTGGAGACCAAGAAACAACAAAACTGGTTGTGTTTTAGTGATGTTTCAGTGGCTTTTTAGCCACCCAGCATGGGTGTTTTTTAGCAATCTGTTGTTGTTTTCCACCATGGATAGTGCAGGGAAGAGCAGTTATTTTTTAACGACATGTCGCTGTGTTTCCTGCTGCAATATCGCTATAAAAAGCAGTTGTTTTTTACCTAGATATCACTTTACTTATTGCTGGGATAGCACCACGAAAAGTGGGTGATTTTTACAAAGACAATGCTGTGTGTGCATTGAAGACTGTTCCCCCAGAGGCAGGTATTTTAAGCCCAAGTATGATGTTGGTGAAGATTTATCCAGGTCATGGTAATTCTAAGATCTGTAAGCAACTGGACTTGTTTGAGTTTCTTGAAGACGTATCGCCTCTTACCCAAGAGGCTTCTTAAGTTCTAACTGACTGGTTGGGAGTCGCAGGCTTAAAACCCTGTGTGGGTTTACAGGGTTTTAAGCCTGCAGTCTTCAAGAAACCAACAGTATAGCACGTAGAATTACCAAAGAACGATCTTTTCCTTACCATAACCAAGTGGTTTTTGTGCCTAAACCTACCCACTCATTAACCACAGTGTTATTTAAACATAAAGAAAAGTATCATCTACATAAAAACGTATAAATGTAACATATCTGTGGTTTACAGAAACGTACAATGCCAACATTTGTTCTGGCGTTTGTATTACATAGACATTTTGGGGGTCAGGGTTGCTCACTAAAGTGAACAGCATGCTTAACTTTTTTGTCATCATTTGATTATTAAGTTTGACTAGCCACAATGTCTAACATATATTTTGATATTTTATCCTCTCAAATATCCACTCGGTAAATTATTATCTTATAATTCACACTCAGACTTTGTACAAGGAGCTCTCAGTACATTTTCGGGTGGAAAACAAACAAATATATTTGTTCTGATTATTTTAATACTTATTTCCTTTTGCTTTAAAAATGGAGCGATGACAGAATAACATTAACACCAGTAATTTCTCAGTCCTGTTTTCACAGGAAACTGGGAGCAGGTTGATGTTAAAATGATTAATACTGATGAAAGGTTTATAGATGTTACAAGTATTTTTTTTTATTTTAGTTTGAATGCTCAGCAGGTTGAGAAACCTCAGTTTCCAACCATTTGCCCTCTTTTGCGAGATCTTGAACCGGATTGAGCTGACTTTATAAATGTCAGCCAATGGAAAATATGACAGAGTGCGGCTTTGTGTATCTGTTTAGAGATCACACACATGATATGAGATAATGTCACACTTTGATGTAAAACACAGTCAAGTGGTTAGCCTTTTTTTTTTTTTTTGCTCGGCATGGAAAATATGACTGATCGTGGTGCGGTATTCGCTGGCCCAAATGAAAGACCCAAACCACTTCCTGTCTCCAGCGAGGTGCAGACTCAATGTCACATTTACAGCAGCGCAGGAAGATCTCAACCTTATGTAACTTTGGAAACCAGTTGTCATGCATACATTCATTTAGCAGAGACCCTGGAGACAGTGTTTGACTCACAAATTAGCCCATTTACTAATTGCTTTTTTTTAGTTTTTTAATATGCAAAAGACTGCCCCCTCGCTCCCAGTATTTCATCCCATCTGGCCGTTAACTTCATCTCTTATTCGATGCTGAGGATTTAAGAAATGGACAAATGTTGCTGCTGATGGTTTCTAAGAGGGAATGGCACAGATGGGCCTACTGCAGACTCAACAGCTTGAAAAGCAACATGTCCAGTGATAGCAAGGAGGGACACTGCCAAAGATTCAACAGCCTGTCGACCTATGCCCCTTTCCTTTCTGCATATTTGTCAGCTTCCAGCCCGCTAGTCTGTAACACAACACAACACACAGCTTCAAACGTGTCTAACCTCTTGAAACGTGTTGGGCTGCTCTTACTGCCATTTTAAATCATTTTCATTAGCTTCATTAGGCAATCTAATTGAATGAGCGGGACCTTAACCGAGGATTGACACGGCTTTCCAAAATAACATTCTGTTCATCATTAATGCTCGGGCTGTGTGACTATCATTGTGCAAACTGTCTGAGCTTTGAGAGCCCGGAAAAAAAAAACGAAAAGAAAAAAAAAACTGTCAGCCCAGTCTGTCGATGCATTATGGTGCCTCCCTCTGAAATACTGTCACACCACGACTGCATGTCTTTGTTTATTTTTTGATTTATTGGATGGAAAGTCGATTTCCTGTCTAAACTTTTCTAAGTACTGACAGCATGTAACAAACATAAATTTAAGAGCTGGATGGGTGTTTCAGATTTGAGACATCACACGGGGAGAAAACTCCCTAAAACACTCCATTATATTAGAAAATCCGATAAGATCAGTGTCGATGCCCAACATGTAAATTGGCTAACACATCTTCAATT
The DNA here is from genome assembly GCF_006386435.1 of Epinephelus moara. Classification (NCBI taxonomy): domain Eukaryota; kingdom Metazoa; phylum Chordata; class Actinopteri; order Perciformes; family Serranidae; genus Epinephelus; species Epinephelus moara. Next base: position 21,914,096 of record NC_065517.1, on the reverse strand, counting down.
TCAACGCCACACAGAGCAGTTATATTAGTCATTGTTACACCAACATACTGTATGAAACTAGATATAATCATGGGAACAACAACTGGTAAATCTGTGTTTGTTTTTAGACTCTTGTGAAAATAACTTGTCATATTTGCTGAAACTGTCACTTCATCCACACAGTTGCACATAACACAGATAATCAGAAGTCATGTTGCTCTGCCTCCTCATAGCACCTCTAAAGCTCAGTTCACACCAAAGATTCGTGATGAGACAAGTCGAAACTTGAAACTACTTACAATGCACCGGTCTGCACGTTCCTGCCAGTTGTTTGTCAATGTGGCTAGACGAGACCGCGTGTCGTCTCCATAGTGACTATGCACTAACATTCTAACTTCTAACTTTTCAGGCTTATTGTGTAGCTGGATATAATTTGTAGTTTCTCAAAATTTGAATGAGTATAGTAGTGATAGTGAAATACTGGCTACAGCTGTATTTAGTAGTGATGAAATGGCAAAAAACATACACCAACAACCTGAGCTTCAGATGGACTGTATTTATAATAAATACACCGTAATAGTTTAAATAACCAGCGCTAATCAGTTAATAAGTTTGTGTGTGACAAGCGCACATAGGGCACCGTGAGGATGGTGACTGACGTACGTCAACACCATTAACTGTAAAAGTAATGGATGTAGCTACTGTAACATCACCCTTTGGTTTGACGCGTTCTGTTCTGAAGTCTCAAGTTCGGCAATTCAGTCATCGGCATCTTGGTTTTTTGGAGCCAGAAGTGGGCGTATTTGGGCAAGAGGCTGGTGCTCTAGAGGAGCTATAGGTGGATCTGACTGAGAATCTAAGGACACTATCGGCAGACCATCTGTCCCTCAAAGCAGCCACCCTTAATTATGCATAACATTAAGCCTTAATAAACGTGTGTTATACAAAAATTCACCCCCGCACAGTTGTCATGAATGTTGAAATTAGCTATAGAGACCAAAACTGTTTTTTACACCAGGCTGTAAACATGTTAATTTCTGCTGTAAAGTTGGGCATTTTAACATGGGGACTGATGGGTTTCTTCCTCAAGTGGCCATTCAAAGAACTGCAGTTTTGGGCACCTCCGTGTTGGCTTCACTTTTCAGCCTCGGAGGTTGCCACTTGGTCGACACCTGCAGGGATGTAAGTGAGACGAACTCGGGCTCAGTGGGGATTTAGGGCTGTTGTCAGGGAATGCCACAGGAGGTGAACACACCGTCTGCTGACAGTTGACTTGACCGGCTGACTTCACTAGAGGCCAGTTGGCTGCTAAAACAGGTGACGTATCTTACGTTATAAATCCAGCCACTTGTGACTTGACAAGCTAAATCGCAGCCAGCTTGAGTCGAGCTGAGATAAGCCAGTTCACACCACTGTAAATGTTTTCTCTGTAACGTTCTGGAACAGTTTTGTCTCGTTGCGAATGTTTGGGCTGAACTGGGCTTCTTGGTATTTGCATAAATCCACTGTCTGCACAAGAACAACCAATCAGAGCTGAGGAGTCTCTAATGCAGCTATCAATCATGTCAACAAACTGTCAAACTAGGCAATGCTAATCAAATATGAATCAAGATTCTGTTACCACATTGCCTGTAACTAACCTCAAATCTTTTAGGAACATATTTTAGTGTACTGTTTAGCTTTAAAATGACAAAAGTTTGTGACCGAGTCGATCCAAAAGAGAGCACTGCCCATCAGCAGGAGCAAACTGTCTCATTTTACAGCTAAACAGTACACTAAAATATGTTTCTGAAAACATTTAAAGCAAAAAATAGGCAATGCAGTGACAGAATCTTGATTCATATTTGATCAGCGCTGCCTACTTTGACAGTTTGACTGCAATTCATGAGCAGTAATTGACATGATTGACAGCTGTGTTAGAGACTCCTCAGCTCTGATTGGTTGTTTTCCTTAAGCCGCGGTGGATTCTTGCCATTAGAAGCACTACGAAGAGGCAGAGGGATATGATTATTTTGGGCACTGTAGTGACAGTTTCAGCAAATATGACAAAAAGTTATTTGTATAAGAGTTATCTACTAACTGTAGCTGCAAGCAAAGGAGAGCTTACTTCTCATATTGTGTTACATGTTTGGATACTGGACCACAGGGCATTACAGGAGGAAATTCCAATGCATGCAAATTTTTACATGTAGTTGGAGAATAGCATCAAATATGTTTCTCCATTGGGATACGATGCAGGATTTATTGTATGTTTCATATGTCGTGCATTCACAGGTGGAATAAGCTTTTATCCTACTAAAACTAAAAATGCAAGTTTTCAAACTTTATAAAAAGTCTCAAAGTCTCGATGAGTACTCCACAAACTCAGATTTACGTGTCCAATATAGTGCTTATGGCAAAAGGTCAGGCTTCACTTACCATCGTTAAAGTTAAATGTTTGTTCACTACTCACCGAGCATTTTAACGGAGAGCATCTATTATTCAACAGCTGATTCTAAAAAGCTTTAAAATATGCTATTCTATACACCTGGTGTCTGGTAAGTTTTTTTTCTTGCAAAATCATCCTCTGTCATACAGGAAGTGGAGCGTTTTACATTTCTGACAGCTGCAACAGCTTGTGTAGAATAATGTGGGGGAGCTCAGGAGTTAGCATGAGCTGTATTAGCAACTGTGAAAAGACAAAGGAAAGAAGGCTAAATATAGAAACTCATGCTTAATTCAAAAAGCTTCCTTGGAAACATAAAATCTCGTGCTTGTACATTTAAATAAAGCCAGATAGTGTTTCAGCACGGGGTCATGTGTTTCCTGACTTGCCACACATTGTCTCTTATTAATTGAGAGTATTATTATTGAAGTTATAGCCCATTCCCAAAGCATAGAGGCAGCTGCCAACAGGGGCTAAACCTCAGCCCCCTCTGGGACAGCCACGCAGAGCTAAAAGGCCCTGGCTCCCGCACAGCCATGCAGCAGGTGACCCCCTGTCCTAGAAACAGTTGCTATTTGGATGTGATTAGCAGCGGGTGCAGAGAGAGTCATTGTTATTTATATTGTGTCGTCCCTGTGTTTGTTTCAAAGGTTGAGGGCAGCGAGTATTTCCGTTAAGTCGCTCCACTCGAGGGTCACGGCAGAGAAGTCTGGTTTATAACCTCTAAGAAGGCGTTTAATAAACAGGCACTCACTGTGGGCGATGGGTATAAATATCAGAAGACATCATCTAATACCCTCAGTCGTGTAAATCCATCCATGTGTATGATATGCTTCCATTCTGGGATAAGGTCAGAATTAAATTGGGCTCCCACTGCAGGGAGAATGACAATATTTGCTATTCTTGAGATCATTATCTCAGATTTCATCAGAGCATGAGGTAAACTAGAATTGCAAGCGCACACACTGTCACTGTACGTACATATCAAGCAAGATCAGTGACGCCTCATCACTGCCTTTATGCACCATAAGCCTGAGAGTATACGTAAGCAAGTGAGAGCGAATGTTTAAATTTTTTGATTGTTAACTAAACAATATTTGGTTGTTGCTAAGTGACCGTGAGGATGATTCAACCTTCCTCAGGCGGAGGGACATGCCAACTAGAATGAATAATACTGAGCAGACTGGCCCGGCTCAGAAGAAAATACAGTTGTTATGAGTTCAGTGATGTAGCTGTTATTGTTAGGTATAAACTATACTTCTCCCGGTAATGTGTCACAGCCGACGGCCTCCTCGCACAGGCAGCACTTAAAGGAGACACTTGTCCTTTTAGCAGATGATTTTTTTTTTAGGTTTCTTTTTTACTGCCTACAATCATCAGCTGATTTTAGTTTTTCTCAGGCCTCAGTCTGAGCTCCCCTCAGGGTTGTGAGGCTGTTTGGGGGAGGTGGGGATCACAAGATGACTTATGAAATGTCTTTGCTAATAATAATGTTTCCTACTTAACACATTGATGTTGTAATACATTGATGACTGGCCTTATTTATTTGTTTTCTGTTATTTAAGACAGCTCTTGGTTTGTTTTAAGGTGTTGTTTAGCTTGTCTTAGAAATAGTATTCTTGAATGTATGATCATTGTCAGACAAGGTGGATAAACAATGTAAAGAACTGGGGCTGAGAGGATTTGAAGTGTCAGTTAAAGTGTGTTCTTGAAAACAGTTAAAATGTCATTTGAAGAGCGAGTAGAAATAATCGAAAGCAGTTGATGTTGCAGTAGAAACTTAACAGGGTCCAGACCTTTGAATCCGCCCACTCCACTGAGTTTGAACTGTATAACTCTGCTCTGGTATTGTGACATAAAACAGAGGTTCTCAGTAGGAATAAAAAACAACCAGTGAGCACTGCAGGGGGGCTAACGATTAACTAATCAGCGCTGTAGGTATGACTAACGCTGTTGTAAAGCCATTTTCAAACCTTGTCAAGCTGTGCACCGCAACCAGTGGGCTGATCCACACATAGCTAAGGTCTACCGTTTGTTTGTCCATCACTCAGCAGGGCAGGTGAAAGAAGTTTACCTGTTGGAGGTGAGCTGTTTGCAGAGGTGCAGTAAGAGCCTGTTGTCTGCAGCTCTTCATCAACATCTCGCTGTGGCTGTTTCTGATTTTACTCTTTCTCCTTGGGTATTAGTACACTTGTTTTTATTGAGGAAAAACTGCTGACAAAATCCAAAGACATTTTATTTTCTTTAAATTCTTCACAATAAAAGTGTCCCATCATTGTTTTTATGTAAAAGTTTTTATTTTGAATCGGCAAAATAAGGAAATATTGCATTTTCATCAGTGATAACTTAATGACTCCTATACATCTTAAGGCGAACATGAAACAACAACATAAAGCAGATATCTAAAGTACAAACATGGACACCTGAGAGAATCTAAACTCTAAACTACAGAGATTTAGTTAAAATCTCCAGAAATACTGAAAGTTGAACACAGAGACTTCAAAAAACACTTCTCTCTTTGGCCTCCTGCACAGACAGGAATTGACTGTTGCAACACATGCTAGTTTGAAGTGGAGACGGGGGCAAGTCTTCTCAATATCGCCCAACATCGTAGTTTGTTTCTTTGCTCCGATCTTAAAACCCCGGCAACTCAGGTATGTTGTCATGGCTACGCATTAGTGTGGACTGGAAATCAACCCCTCCCTTAACCACAGAAATCGGTCACAGTGGACACAACGTCAAACTGAAGTTGGAAACGCAGTGTAACGAGTTGCCAGTTCTGTCTGGTATCAGGCTAAGTAGAAACACAATTACTGAAAGAAGTTGAAGTGGCAGTGGCAATGGCAGTGCTGAATGAAGTTGAAGTGTCAATTTAAGTGTGAGCACTGAGTGAAGTTGGAGTATCATTTGATGCGAAAGTGTAGAAAATGTTAAAGTGTCAGTTGAAGTGAAATCCTGAAAGGAATTAAAGCATGCATATAAACAAAAAGAAGTGTTGAGTAGAGTGTAAACACTAAAAGCAGTTTGAGTTTTTTTAAATCCTTTTTAAATCCTTGTCAGACCTGAAAGGGTTTAAAGAGGTTAAAGGCCTTAACACACAGGGGTCACGACAAATAAACAACTCAAATATTAGCTTCATACCAGCATCGATGCAAATTTGGGACTGTTGCAACAGCTCCACCACTTGTGGTGACATCCATTCTCAACCTATTTCATCACTGTATCACCTCGTAAAATTTGCATTCTGTGTGAAACTTAGTGTGTAAGTAACTCCTCTGACTCACATGACCCCATGGAATGTATGTTCCTCTCTTGTAATATGACCCACAAAAGCGCTTCCTAAATAAGTGACAGAACAGCTCGTATATGACTGTTAACATTTGCAGTTTTAAACACATGGGTAATGTTGTGAAACCATGGACTGTATATATAGATTGCTGATGCATCCCACTGTACAAAAATGAAGCCAAAATTTCCCAGTTACAGCTGCTGCCATCTTGCGCTGGTGATGCCATCCTGAGCCAGCGTCTCTCGGTTTTGAGTTTCCATCCATACACAAAAACCCCCTTTTTACCCTTCAAATAACTCATTAAAACCAAACTTATCAGAAAAAAGAACACTGGAACATATATCAGCCTGATAAGAGCGACCAAAAATGACAGAAACCATCTTTAGGAAAAATTTATTTGACCTGTACTTTTGCGTTCTTAATTTCTGCTAACATGGGGGGGGCGGGCTTTATGACCTGTCCTGCAGCCAGCCACCAGGGGGTGATCCAGATGTTTTAGCTTCCCTTTTAGGAAACTTTGTTTGACCCATCCGGCTCCCCTCCCTCCCGCCCTCAGCGGACTTTGTCGCTCTTATTCAATGTCTCCTTACTTACTTTTTTTTTGTGCCCTTTGTAATTACTACAGTCTACAGAGGTCACCACCTGACAAAAATGTAAATATGGGTCGTAATTTCTCCTTGTACAAACCACATATGTGGTCGTATTTTGGAGTACTCATGACAAACAATTTCAAAAAGGTGTAGGGGACTTAATGCAGAGGGAAGTGTCAGTTAATTTGTAACCACTGAGAGGAATTGAATCGTCAGCTGAATAGTAAAGGATGAGAGCAGTTGAAATGTCAGCTGTTATTCCTGTTTAGTTCTGATTTTGTCGAGTATTTTGTGTTGTCTGGTTTATGTTTGACAATAACTTCCTGTCACTACTGCTTATTAAGTAAAGGTTAAAACTGATGTCAGATTTTCATCAGTGGTGTAACACCTTGTAAATGTCATTTTATTGTAATTGTGGTTGTTCCTTAATCAGCACTGTGAAAAATAGCTCAGCATGATGACATCAGACTGACCTCATTACAGCTGCTGGACCAGTATGACGAGTCGTTGCTCTTGAGTGCATCTATTATAATCAACTAAAGCTGCTACACTGACCACAGAACACTGCTCAACATTAGTATTACGCAGCTGGTCTATTTTTCTGCTCAATGTGCGGCTTTGCGGCCCTCCAACAGGTAAAACCTAAAAAGAACTGAGTAAAACACGAACACAATCTGTTTAAAAATGATTCAAATGAATACCTCGTTGTACCAGAGGCAAAGAGAAGTAGCAGAGCAACCCTGTGGGTGTTTTTACATTTCACATTGAAATAAATCAATCAAATCAACACACTTCCAAACCCTCCATAACCAGCTGCATTATCCCTTGGCAGAACTCAACACACACACAGTGAGGCACTCTATTACATATACACTGTTATGCAAACAGGAAGTGATGTGCAGGACATGACAGCAGTGACAGACTAATGAAACGTAGACTAAGAGTAAAGATACAAGAACACACACACACACCGAAGCGGGCACCAAACATCAGACATCTTACACAGAGATAAACAAGAAATGCATTTTTTGGATGATTAATTCACCATCATAATTTTTTTTTTTTAATCGGAAAAGCGATACTTGAATTTTGCATCTTTCTAAAAGCTCATTTTTCTAAATAATGCATTATTCCGATAATTAAAATTCTAGCCGATAATACTAAGCCAGACTGCTTTCATTGACTTAACAAGGGCAGCATCAACACACCCGACACAGTGGGTGGCGGTACGTGTACCTTTAAACTTTGTTTGCGAGCCACCAATAAACACAGAGAAGAAGAACAGCAACTGCAGCATGCTGTCTAGAGGGCAAAATTTGATTTGGTTTGGTCAGGGCTATGGGATATTAAGGCCCAATCCCAATACCGCCCTTGCCCACTACCCCTTGGCCCTCAAAATGAAGCAACGAGGGGTAGGGGTAGAAATCTTTCCCTAGGAATTGGAACACCACTCACTACGTCACCGCGTCGGTTACGTTCATGCATACGTAACTATTTTAAACAGGAAGCTGCAAGCCATCCACATTTCCAACCGGCATCTACAATGGAGTGTCATTCATCCTACTGATCGCATTTGCTGCATTCATCATGCTTCGTTTGATGAACGACAGACAACAGGGGACTTCTGCTAGCTAGCTAGCTAGCTAGCTAGCCAACTAACCAGCTAACATTACGAGGCAGCATAGTTATACTAGCTGGCGTGTTATCGTAATGTGAAAAGTCCGACCATTTTGCAGAACAGGACAGATGACAGACGCCAGATAGTGCGAGCTAGCTAACTAGCTAACAAGCAACCTGACGACGGTAACGTTAGCTATGTATGAACTTTTTTCCCTGTCTCTTGCTCAGTGGTAGCCATGGCGACGTCTACCCCTCGCTGGCAAGTCAGCATCTGAAATCCCTCGCTCCAAAGGGCTAGTTTCATACCCACAATCCCTCGTTATGCCCCCTACCCCTACACGCAAAAAGGAATTGGGACACCCCTACCTCTTGCGGGAACGCGCAAATGTAGGGGTAGGGCCAAGGGGGGGTATTGGGACAGGCCCTTAATCATTAATATGTTCTCACTACATCTTCACCTTTCTTCCCTCAGGTGTACATGAACTACAGATTATACAATTCTTTTTAAAAAACAAAAATGTGAAATTATCGGCTATCGTATCAGTTATCGTATTGGTTAGCCTATCGGTTATCATATTGGTTATTATCCATGAAAAGCAGGTAATTATCAGTTATCGGTATTGGTTGAAAAAATACATGTCGTTCTTCCGTTTGTCTACATGTAAATGTTATCAATATGACCATATTTTTGTTATTCTGCTACCTGCAGCCAACATCTCTAACTACTTTAAAAAATATTGTACTCTATTAACAAATATCCTCCTGAGAGCACGTCATGTGACCCAACAATATTTGTTCTCAGATTTTCTCTGCCTTTATCTGAGTCTCCTTGGAAAACTAATGATGTCCTTTTATGCTCTGCTCCTCCTTGTTCACAGACTGAGTGGAAGCCTCCAATGCAGGAAAGCTGATGAGTATGCAAATGACTGGAGACAAAGAGGGAGAAAGACAAAAGCAGAGAAATGAAAGCAGAGGCAGTAGTGGAGAGTGATATGTGTCATTTGGTGATGTCATGCATCCAAGCGTCCAGGGTGACAGCGGCGGTGGTAACGGCCTGAGTCAGAGGATGACATCAACGCAACAAGCTGTCAGACAGGTTGTGAAAGGGCTTAGTCCCACGCTCCCATTGTCCTCTGGTTTAATGCTGTTATTCAGCCTGCCACCGGCCTTACCATTTGTTAATCTGACCTAACACACAGTTAAACACAGGACAAAGACACACAAACAGCAAATTTAAAGGCCAGCACGAAAAAAAAAGGCCAGCGGCGAAATGTCAGCCTGTAATACACCATCACAGCTTTTTGAATACAAAAGAAGAAGCACACAGTTTTGAGTGAGGTCAGGCGATGAAAATTTACAAGCAGACAGATCCAGCAAAGCTTGAATTGATTAGCTCAGTTTTGGGCTTCTGTATCATGTAGACTGAAGTATGAAGTGTAAGAAAACGTAGATTCATTAGAGGATAAGTGCGGCGGTACTGTGTCCTGATAGACTTCCACTGTCGTCTAAAAACTATTTAAATCACACATCAAGGAGCCACACTGTCACACCGGCTGACATGTTCCTTCATTACAATGAACATGGACACTGTAGTTTATTTTGAGTAGCCTAGTACACTGTCCTGCTGCCATACTCACTGCGTATTAATCCACGACTGAAAATAGTCCCTCTTAAATCACCATTTACTCCTGTCTAAATAACATTTACCGAAACCTACAATGACCAGCTGTTGGAGAAAATTAATGAGCCTTTCTTAGGGTGCCTTCAGACCTAGAGTTGTCTTCCTTTGGTCCGAATCAGAGACTAATTTTGTTACAAAGTTGCATAATTGCCTAGAGTTGGTTCGCATTCTCACGGCAGCATTTACAAGCAGACCAGATCAAATGCCTTGTGTGAGAAAGCTGCTCTTGATTGGTCAGAATTTCCATGTGGGAAAAATCCAGGAAGTAAAGCAAACGTTGAAGAAGAGTACACTTGCAAGATAAATGTGACACTTTCTAATGTCACAATGGAGGGACAACTACGCAGGTTGATTTTAGCGCTGCTCATCGTGGACTATATTGCTGTCATTGTTCATTTTAGTCAAACCATACAGTTTGAAAACGAGGCGCGGCTCCAACTAGAAAACAATGTTTTGATGCATTGGATGTGCTGAATGTGCATATTAAGGCAGTACAGGAGGAGGTGCACATTAATAATCCTCCAGGACTGTAACATGCTCATGTTTAACCCAAACAATGTGTCATGTGACTGCAGTTGGTTCAGATCCAGGTCGGAACACGTTCTCACCACAAACGAACCGCACCAGAGTTCATTTGTAACCAGGCCAAGACCATCTCTTCAAGAAGGTCTCGGTTCGGTTGTTTTGGTGCGCACCTGAGTGTGATTGCTGTGTTCACACCTGCACAAATGAACCGCACTCAGGGGGCAAAGAGACTTGAGTTCGATTGAACTGAACCAAACAGGGCAGGTGTGAAAGCACCCTTAAAAATTAAAGTACATATTTGTACAGTGTTTTAAAAGATTTACTTCTTTACTACAAATCAAATACCTTGGGGCTGAGTGCCACAGACAGGGTAAGGAAGTCAGAAAGTATTGAGGTATTAACACATTGTTTGTTTTCATCTTTTCATATGAACTGTTGCTAAGAAGAAATATATAGAAGATCACCAACTTTATTCTTTAAGGCTAGGACATGATATTATCAGTTATTTTTTAGTTAACGCAAACATGCTCACAATCACAATGCTAATATACTGATGTTTAGCATTTCAGTTTAGCATGTCATCATGCATACATTTGCTGATGAGCACTTAACACAAAGTACAGCTGAGTCTTATGGAATGTCATGTGTTTTGCAAAGCAAGGAGCTGACAAACCGCAGTTTTGACCTGGTGATGACGCTAAATGAAAAACCAGTTGCTCACCAAATTGACTATGATTCATCCTGTGGGAGACATGAACGTCTCAGCTAAATGTCATGATGGTAGTTGTTGAGACATTTCTCTTAAAGGTCCAGTGTAGGATTGTGAGGAATATATTAGCAGAAATGAAATGTATATAATATTCATACTATGTTTTCTTTAGTGAATAATGCACAAAAAACAAGAATAGTTTTGTTTTTATAACATTAGAGCCATTTATATTTACATACAGAGTAATCTTTCTGAGTCTGCCGTGTTGTTTCTACAGTAGCCCTGAACGGACTAACCAAACACTGACTCTACATAGGGTCATTTGTGGTTTCGCGTCAGCCACCGTCGTCTTAAATGTTTGGCACACTGAAGAAGTTTCAGTTGGTTGCAATTTGCAATCTCACCATTAGGTGTCACCAGAGTTGGGTATAACGCGTTACAAAGTTAGAGTTAGAGTACTTTGATTAGTTTTTGCAGTAACGAGTAACCTAACGCGTTAGTTTGCTGTTTGAGTAATCAAATACTTAAGTACATTTTCAAACAAGACATCAGTTACTTCTGTTACTTTTAGAACGCTGGTCCTTCAGCTCCGAAACAGCAACGGCTGTCGTTTGGGAGATAACGTTAAACCTATCAGTCTGAAAGAAGCCACGGAGCTTGTGGCTCGCTACGTGGTCGGAGAAATGCTGCCGTTGTCTACGGTGGAGTCTAAATAGGTAGGACTCGCTGACAGACATATTTCAGAGTCAGGACTTGCATTATGCCTGGTACACGCTACACGGTGGTACTCACCAATTATCCCCGGTTGTCTTTCACGGCGTGTGTGATGTCATCGGGTTATTCTTATCCTATTTTTATCACTTTTACTATTATTTGTGTCTGTTCATGTGCCAGCCGACATGTTGTTGTAGTCACTTAAAAGCGTCAGCAGATGGCAGGAGCTATATTTGAAGCGCCATAAGTAAACCGTCAAGCTACTGTATCTTCCACAGGAAGTTGTGACAAATGTTTCAGAATAAAAGCCTATTTAGAAAATGGAGGGATTCTCTCAGCCGAGGTTATAAGGGGCTTTTAATTTGAAACAAGTGTTGAGTTTGAAATGACGGTGCGATATGTTAACTTTACAAAGACAACGGAGCGGATAAAAAGTAAATATATAAACACACAGAGGGATTAATAAATAACGGACCGTCTATAATGTAGTTTGTTTCAAATGAAGCTGGGAGCCTCTGCAGTTGTGGTGAGTAAAAGCCCCGCCGCTATTTGTTAATGTTATTACTTTATGTCCGACCGTGAGGATGTACCATTGTTTGCTAGCTTGATGCTAATGACAGTAACGTTAACTCAGCGGGTTGACAAAGTGCCTCTGCTGTTTCACACCATCATTTCCCCCTTTTACTCTGTGTGGTAACATCCCTAGAGGAAATATTAAAAACGCTGGGGTGTTGTTGTCATACAGTTGTCTACGGCAGCAGATCGTTCTGTGTTTCTACTGGTCAAAGTGACGGCTGTGATGGGAGAATTGGATCTCAGTGAAGGGCAAGTGGTCCATAACTTTAATTTTGGAGACAAAAAAATGTAGGCTTAGCACCCTGTGGTCCATTGCCCAGTAGGAAATGTAGAATACTCAAAAGTACTTTAAAAGTGCTTGAGTTACTTTTTCCAGGGAGTAATGTTGGAAGTACTTTTAAAGTAATCGAGTTACTTTACTCAGGGAGTAACGCAGTAAAGTAACTAGTTACTTTTTTAAAAAGTAACGCAGTAACGTACTTTGATTACTTTTAAAGTAACCCTTATCCAACACTGGGTGTCACTAAATCCTACACACTAGATCTCTAAAACCAAATAAGTCAACCTCATGGTGTTGCTAGTGGTGAATTCAGAGGATTACTACAAGATATATTCTCCAGGGACTACGAATGTCTGTACAATGTTTCACGGCAATTAGGGATGCACCGAATATTCGGTAACCGAATATATTCGGCCGAATATTGCAAAAAAACAACACATTCAGTATTCGGTGGAATAAGTTGAAAGCAAGGCCGAATAATAGCGGCGTGTTTTGATAAAGCAATCAAACAGCGTGCCGTGATGGGCCGAGTAAAATGTCGGCAGTGTGGCGATCCGCCCGTCACCACACTCGCATTTGCGACTAAAAATAGTTTTGAGCAAGCAAAATAGGCTTAAATCATTCAGCACGCTGTGCGAGCAGCCTACAGATTTCAACCAGCAGCAGAAACAAAAGGCGAATCCCACCGATTGTGGGTTGAACGGGGGGGTCACAGACACAGACAGTAATGTATTCCTGTCAAATGCGGCAGCCATCGGCTTACCGGCGACGGATAAGTCGGCTCCCATAATATCCTCTTCTTGGCGTCATGACTGCCCAGAAGTACCTGAACAGCCGAGCCAGCCGAACACAGGTATGTGACGTGTCAGAGGAGAAACAAGCCGTTCACGGCCCATGCACTTTAGGGACTGTTCTTTACTTATGAAGGGACTTGTCAGGGGAGGAGGGTGGCTGGTTGATTCTTATTTCATTTATTTATTTTATTTTGATCCCCCCATGTTCATCACTCATTGATGCTGTTTTTGAAGTATGAATAAGTCAATAAGTAATTTATTCCATTGAAATATCATTGATGTATTATAGAAAAGTGATTTATCTTTTTATAAATGACAAAAGGCACATCTGCCTCATTTTCGCTGTGGTATCGTGATACTACTCAGAACCATGATATTTTCATTGGTATCGTACAGTGGGATCCAATTTTGGTACCGTGACAACACTAATCTGGAGGGGGTTCATCTGCAAAAACTAATGAAAAACTAAACAACAATATTCGGTATTCGGTACTCAGTATTCTGCCAAGCGTTTAATATTATTCGGCTTCGGCTTTGGCCACAAATTTTCATTTCGGTGCATCCCTAACGGCAATCCCACTGAGCAAGCAACGTCTGTGGACGTCCAAGTCTAGTTGATATCACGTCTGTGGTTTTCAACTAGACTTGGACGTCCACAGACGTTGCTTGCTCAGTGGGATGATTTGTGGACTTGCATTTACATCCTTGACCTTATACTTCATTCTACTTAACTAAGACCTGTTGCCCTCGTTCGTGGACACTTTTTTGTGCCTTCTAGTGGAAGTAAGACCATAATACACTAATCCATGTAAAAACAAGATGGCAGCCATCTCTGCCAAATCAGTCTGCGGCCCATCCCGACAGAAAAGTGGACAAGGTCCAAAACCTGATCACATTTGATGGTTGAAACTTGTTTATTTATGATTAATAAAGTTTGCAGTTTGATATGGCAACAAATTTGACCAATTTTAGCAACAGGAACAAGCTAAGACACTGTCAGTTAGGAACTACTATTTGAAGACATAAGGAATTCATTGTTGTCTCTTTTGAGGACACTGGGACCTTACTATCGTCTCATTTGAGGACACTGGGACTTTATTATTGATGACATCATTTAGTTTTTTATACTTATCAGGTCCCACTGATCCCACATAGCTAGGAGAAATTAAAAATGCATACCAAACAAAAGTTTGGGTCTCAGGAGGATATAGCGATAGCGATCCAACCACTCAAAGCGCTTTTACACTGCATCCCACATTCACCTATTCACACACACATTTATACACTGGTGGCCGAGGCTACCGTGCAAGGTGCCACCTGCTGAGGTAACCATTCATAAGCACTGACAGCATTTTGGGAGCACTCTTGGGTTCAGTATCTTGCCCAAGGGTGCTTCACCAAGCTGGAGGTGCTAGGGATCGAACCACTGATCTTCCAATTATTGGACGACCCACTCCACCTCCTGAGTGTCACCCCAGTCCATCCAGTAGCTGTTGAGATGTTTCAGTTTGGACCAAAGTGGTGGATTGACAGACCGACATTGCCATCCCTAGAGCCGTACTGTCAGCATGACTGAGAATATGGATCCAATTACGTGGGGCCTGATCGGCTTTAATCCATTATCTCGCACAGTTTGCGTATAAAGGGTAAAAAGCTTTTTCTCACTAATGCATTTAATAACCTGTCACCCTTTAGGCAATGAATATCCTGATGACGAATTTTATCCGATGTCAAAGTTACATAATATTGAAAAGTTCAACCACATTATCTCCTCTAACAGCCATCCAGACATTCAGGGGGTGAGAGGAAGTGCTGATTGAGAGACGCATGAGTAAAGGCGGAAATGTAGAGACAGACAGACAGACAGGCAGACAGACTATCCAGCTCCCACATTCATTCAGAATGCATCAGGCTTTGTTGTATTTTCCAACCACACAGTCCCCCACCACGGAGACCAGGTGCACTGACGAACGGCTTCTTTGGGGTCAGGTCGAGTTTGTTGTTTGTTCACCGCTCACTGTACTTACACAGAATTACAGATAAGTGGGGACAACATGAGTCAGTGGGCACATATACGCTGTGATGAGTCAGTGCAGCAAACGTAGTTGAAAGGTTGGTTTCAGGAAAACCGTTTCAGAGAATCAACCTACCTGGTATTATACCTGTAGAGTTTCAGAGGATTGCACCAAGTGTGAAACTCATTTGCAGACGGTAGGTTTGATAAGCGAGTGTGTGGGTGTGTCGGTGGATGATATCACCTCCATGATATCACCTCCCAAACGGTATAAACATCCATTATTTTTTCTTTTTTATTTGAAAGAAAAAGCTGAACTGAATAGGAACTGAAAATCTAAGATTACATGTTTACTGAAAACTTGAGTCATTATCCCTCTCTTTGTAGTCAAAACACTCTTTCAGGACAAGAAAAGGGCATAAATTAAAAGATGACATCATGTGAATCCACACAAAAGAGGCCCACATGTTGAATAAAGGCAAACTGTGTCTTTCAGCGACTCTTCAATACAGCACTTCAAATAAAAACCTTCTAAAGCTGAGATAAAGACATTACATCAAATACATGCAGTATGTTGCAGGTGGCTGGAGTGCCCCCTGTAGGAGAGGGCTATAATCACTCAGTTAAATATAGAAAGTATTTGAAAATATTTGAATAAATGTATAAATCAGAGATGAGCATAAGCATGAATTGGGGCAAAGAGGCTTCAATTAAATGTGTTTGAGGAAAAAATACACAACAAAAAGAAAAACATAGGCTTTAAACCTGCAATAATTAATCATTATAAATGCAACAAGTTCCTGGTCACCTGATACAATTGTAAGTCCAATATTTACTCTATTTCTTAGCTCTAAGTGTCCTCCAACTCCTAAAAATAAACATATCTTGGCCCTGAAGCTACTGTATTCTCCATTCTGTTCACCAGGTAGTCGCTAAATTTGTCATTTGATCGTGAGCAGGTAGCACACGGTGGGTTCATCAGAGCTTTTTTCCTTAAAAAACAGCTTCATGTTGCTGCCAAAAAGAAGTTGATGAGAGCGGTATGAGGGCCATGCAATTTGGCGATTTTCAACCAGCTTTGTATCATAACAATGTGGGTAGTATGTGCTAATGAAATTTGGTAAACTTCCTCCATCTTACCAGTGCCTAGACAATCCGGTCTCATTCCAAAGGTGTCGAAATGTGGCGCTTGGGTAATGACTTGCAGCATCAGACACTGACGAACAAAGCCATCCTTTAACATCGGGATGATTCATTGCCGGTCGCCATTGTAGTTTATTGGCACTCGGCAGCATCTGGCGGAAACGGGGCAGGACAAGAACCAAAGTCAAGGCAGCAAAAGTCAGAGTAGGGCAGGCAGTAGGGGTGGTGGATGGGTCCATCGAACACAGACTTTTACCTGGGAGAGCGAGGTTCGCGTCTCATAAGATTCTAAAGCGAAACCCTGTTCTGTTTTCCTAGACCTAACCACGTCCTTTTGTTGCCTAAACCCAACGAAGTATGTTTGCTGTTGAAGGGAAAAAAATGTCAATTTGTGGTGTTGTACTGATGTAGTGTGTTTATTTTGAAAGAGACTGTATGTAAATGTTAAAATTCCTGTGAAAACAGAAGTGTATTCTGAAAGAAGACAATGCATGTAACAGGCAGAACTTGACACGGCGTCCCAGAGCGTCAGCGACTCAACACACCCAGGGCACCTATCACGTCGTATCTGGACGTGGAAAGTCCATGACCAAACATCGACGAGGTTGTGACGAGGTTGGAGTGAGAATGTGTTGGCCTAGATCCCTCTGCTCAAATTCGTCAGATAGTGCGTTTCGCATCGTCCAGCAGATTTTCGCTGGCTTAAGGGCTTTCACTGCTGAGGGCCATACTGTTTCCTATATTGTGCAGTCTTGCAGACTTTAAACTTCACTACAAGACATACCCACCGTACTTCAAGCCGACTAACCATATTGTTTTCTGTGACAAAACAGCCAAGCTCGCTCACATAACATGCCGATGAGCTGCTGGCTGATTGGTTGCATGACTATCAAGACTAGACAAGTCTAAAGGCCCGAACATACTCGGGCATACTATTAGCGGAGCGGACTTTGCAAGGAATGCCCGCAGTCATTCAGGCATTCATAGTCGAGCGCACTTCCACGTTGTAGTTTACTGTAAAAATGTCCGTGAAAAATCCCCGCGATGTGAAAAATACATGCCGAGCAGTCACTGGTGCGCGGAGCGGAGTCCACGTGGTCGTAAAATCTGAGCTTTGCGCGCACAGGGCTTGCGGACGTCCACTTTGAGTCCACGCGGACCTCCGCGGAGTCCGTTCCGCATACGTTCCACCCGAGTATGTTCGGGCCTTAAGTCTCCAGGTTTTTATCATACCAGTTAAGAAATCATGACAAAAACGTGGCTGGCGGCCATCGAGAGAGCTCACGTTAAAACAGACAGGGGGACAAATTTAAAAAAGAAAACATACCTTATTATGTCACCTGTTTACTACACTTTGCTTCCACTTCAGACGAACACACTTCCTCGTCTCTCGGGACAGAAATCAAGCTTTTCCACTAAGCGCTCTCTGGAGGCCTGGGGAAATTTGTTTGTGTTGACTGCAACATTTTTCCGTTGAATTTGTTTCCAGGCTTTGTGTGTTTTTTCTTTGCATAGTGTCAGTATTTGCAGCTTGTTTGCTGTTGATGTATTTGTTTGGCTTTCTGCAGCACGTTTCCGTTGTTGTATTTGTTTTGGATTTTCATATGTGTTTCTGAAGCTGCAGCACGTTTCTTCCAATCGTAATGTTTGCCCTTGTCAGCCACCGTACATCTGACCCATCCTTGAATTAAAAAAAAAAAAAAAGATTAGCGCAGCATTAATATTTAACACACTCCACAGAGTTTGCTGCTGCCTGTTTGATAACCTGGGAGCCAGGACAGCAAAAGCTCGCCACAAATCTTAAACTCAAGTAGAAATGTCACTTGCCTTTGTTAAAATATTCACTTCTAGCTGCAATTCTGAGTCAAACCACCCCAAATACTGTCAAGCAAACCAACAAAAAAAACTGTATCATCTGTAGATTGTGTCACTGCTGTCGTGCTTGTCTTAATAATTGATGCCTGTTGTGCTTCTTTATTCAGACTTCAGATCATTCAAGACTTGTTTTTTTTCCCCACTTGTGCTCCAGTTGGCTGGCCTCCACAGAGCTTGAAGGAAAGTCACAACATTCGGATTGCCACTTATCACACTCAGGCACGCAAGAAATTAAACCTCCATAGCCTCAGGTGAATGCTCTGTTGGTCAGGGCACTTTGCATTTCAGAGTCATTACATTGCTCTTCTGCACTGCTTGTCTTCAGCTCAGAGGGGAGGGGGGATGGGGGGGTTGTGTTTGTCCGTGCAACTGTGTGCATGAGCAGCATTTCAGGTCCCGAGTAATTATCAGCGCTAGTCCAGTCCCCGGTGAAGCTATGAGATCAGACGTAAATATATGTAGCAGGATAAGCTGTTTACTCTAAGGCCACGATTTTTATTCCTCCCCGGATAAGTAGAGCAATCTTAGAAGTCAAGAGGATCAGTTTGTGTTCAGCCGCCTGATCTATCCTCACAGTCGGCGCACAGCGGAGAAAGCTCCTGGTCTTGGCACATACACAGAGCCGAGCGCCGTCTCCCCAGAAATCAGCTCACAGTCTTTATTCTCCTAATACATTATTGAAAGCTATTTTTGCAGCTGCACTCCAAGAACAAAGGTATTGCAGTTGTCACTTTCAACTTAACAGACAGAATGGGGAGGATATTTTGGGAATCTTTTTTTTTATGCTCTTTTTCCTCTCCCTGAAGTTCCCCAAGACTTGACTCCCCTCAAGCAATTTTTGTCTTAGCATCTGCCAGTGTGATGAGTGTGTCGAAAGCCTTTTGTTTCCATGCTGTTCATAAAGGGGCCATCATAGGTTTGGAATACACCCGTTACACACCGGGCCATATTGCACCAAAGCACATGTAATTATGATACGATTTAAAGCAGACTTCACTCATGAGTCTGATTTTTGATGATTCAGACTAAACGTTGTGCTGTTATATCTCCTTCCTGCGTGTAGCATGCAGCACTGGCGAACACATCAGTATGTTAAGTCCAAATTGCATGGCTGAATTATCACGCCTTCTCCCTCCGCTCTCAAACCACACCAGACTTCAAATGTCTTGCAGAGTTACTGAGATGTTACACTGTCACTGTGCAAGTCTGGATTTTAGGTTACAAATCCTCAGAGCCCAGCGGACCAGCCAAGCGAGACCCTGAGTCACCAACTGCAGTGTGTGAGTGTGTGTGTGTTTGTGTGTGTGTGCGAGGAGAGGAGGGAGTGAGACTGTAAGAGAAGGGAAAACTCAATTAATGTCAGCCTCGCACAACAAAGCAACATCCAGGGCCTCTCTACGCCAGGCATAAAATTAAAACATCTCCCCCTACACGATTTGTGTGTTTTCGTCGGCGGTAAATAGATTCGGTCTGCGACTTGCGCCCGATGATTAATTACACAACAATTATTATGCCTGTCAGTCCACGGTGGGGTGAGGCCGAAGACGTCGGTAAATTTCTCCCCGAGCTAGAGGAGGTATAAGGGGCCTGTTAGAGTCGTCAGAAGATGAGCCCACAGAGATTTTTACCTGATAGATTTTACAGTACAGTATGTCCCAGCAACCTTGGGGTGCATTCCCAGGTGAACATAAATCATCGCCGCCTTTCCTCTTCGACTGACCAGGCTGGTAGAACCAGTGGGGCTGCTTAGTGGCCAGCAGCACCAGTGGATGCACTCGGCAGCTTGTAAATGTCTAACACTTCCTCCACCTGCTATTTGTCCTCCCACACTGTTAACAGTAAAAACAAGTGTGTTCTCAGTGAACAGCGTAAATAAAGGTTGCATCACATGTAAACATAATGAAGCACCTTGATTTGTCAGGTACGCTATTTGCTGAATTAAAAAAAGAAACATTGCTCTTTAGTTATCTAAAACCTAAAAGCAGATTCTTCAGAAAATGCACTATGACTGAGGATTTTTCCGTGTTGTCCTCTACACCTAGTGTCTTAACCAAGTACACTCAGACACTGAGGACTTGTTAGCAGCCAGGACACCCTGACCCAGACTCCTGCTGCTGCCTCTTCGATGATCTCGATGATGATAATAAGCTGATTACAGTTACCTTTGAGGTCGGACTGTTCTTGAGTTTTTCAAGGAGAAATTGAACCCTGAACAAACCAGGTGACAGATTTGGTGAGAGGAGATGACGAGAATCACATAATTCAAACATAAACGTATAGTAATGGAGGAGGTCAGGTCAGCTGGTGACAACCTTTCAGTGGGTCAGAGCTGCGACTCCCATCCAGGGGTACTTCTGCTCTTACTAGAGGGTACTTGTAGATATTGTGGTGTACCCCAACTAATTTGATAAATAAATAACAATTTGATGAGAAAATAAAAAAGTTATATCCTCATATTGAGTCAACTGTAGCTTGAACACAATTACGAGTGGGTGAACAGTAGGGGTTGGAATCACCAGAGGATCCACGATATGATACAGCACGATACTTAAGTCACGATACAATATTATTGCGATTTCAAATATGTTGCGATATGAGTATGAGTATTGCGATAAAATATATTGTGATTTATTTCCGGTTTTCAACTGCAATTAAGGTCCCCAAAGGAAAACATCTGTTTTATCTAATAAGATAAAGTTTTCAGTTTGTTCATCTCACTTCAGCCATTTTTTGCAGCAGCAAAATGTATCTAGTGGACTGAAAAAGCAATTGATTATATTATTCTAGTTGGCTAACTAAAGTTTAATTTGTATTTACAATAATAATTTATATTAAAAATAAATAGATACTTGGGCGGCACGGTGGTGTGGTGGTTAGCACTGTCACCTCACAGCAAGAGGGTTCCCAGTTCGATCCCGGGTGTGGGAGCCCTTCTGTGCAGAGTATGCATGTTCTCCCCGTGTCAGCGTGGGTTCCCTCCGGGCACTCCGGCTTCCTCCCACAGTCCAAAGACATGCAGGTTAATTGATAACTCTAAATTGTCCGTAGGTGTGAATGTGAGTGTGAATGGTTGTCTGTCTCTATGTGTCAGCCCTGTGATAGTCTGGTGACCTGTCCAGGGTGTACCCTGCCTCTCACCCAGTGTCAGCTGGGATAGGCTCCAGCCCCCCCGCGACCCTCAAGAGGATGAAGCGGTTAGAAGATGGATGGATAAATCGATACTTGGCACTGTGTGACGATACGATATTGCCACACAAAAATTTTAAGTCATATAAAGCGTTAACCACACTGTCACTGAAACAACCACCACGTCCTGCATTGATGACACAATCCTTGTCAAGACGCATCAGGACGCATTAGCATTGACACTACAAAAGACAGGTGGTCAATGCATCCCAGAGGACCTTGGCAAGTGTATTTAATGATCGAATCACAATGTGTCTCGGTTGTCGTTTTCATTTGTATTTAGCACTGTCCACTTGTGATCGGACCAGTCAACATGCATGTTAACACCAGGTGTGAACAGGCTCTGAGAGCACCTAGGAAAATGATCTAAGTATAGACCAGGATCACAGTGTTTATTTACAACAAGTAAGGGAAGGTAATGTAAACTTTATTGTCCCCAAGGGGCAATTTGAGATACAGACAGTAGTCAACTTCAGGTAGAAAACACTCGAAACACAAAATAAAACAGCGCTGAGCAGAGGTTGCCTCAATTGATTAGTTTTTAGCTGCCTAAAAAAGGTTTGATGATTGATTGGTTAATACGTAAGGTACAGCAGAGCAAATATTCTTAAATAGCATACACTTAAGCTTTTATTTTTAAACTATATATCACATGTATAATGTTACAGTTACGGCTGAAAGTGACAACAGATTCCACATATCTCTACCACTGAAATCAACTGCAGTTGCCTACCCACAAGTGATTGTTGTTGTTAGCACGACGTCATGGTGATTCGGTCCATATGGGTACACTTTCTGATTCAGAGCTGAGAACTCCACAACAGAATAAAGCTCATTTGGCTACAAAAAGGAAAACAAACACTGTGGGTCTTCATAATCAGGCTCCCATTCATTGTCTATGGAGCAGCTCCAGACTATACTTGATGACATCACATGTTCGAGACTATATTCACAATTCACAAATATTGACTGAACTTTCCTAGACCATGGAAATAACATACTGGAATTCTTAATTTAAGTGCTGTTACCCTTTATAGAGACGGTTGGGAGCCACTGGGTCAGAGTGAAACAGGGCCCGAGACAGGACAGTCTCCACTTTGACTCCCTGGACAAAAAAATTAGCTCTTAACTGTCAAGGTGCCCTTGAGGGAAAAAAAAAAAAATCCCAAACCCCCCACAGAGCCGGTCCATGACAGTGAGAACAGCACGACGACTGCCTCGACTGTGAGCATCTGTGTAGGTGATTAAAAAATTCAAAGCTTCAAAAAAGGTCACCGCCAGGACACGATCCAAAGCGGTGACCAGCTCCTAACTCCCATCCTCTTCACTGCTCCCCGAGTTTTGAATTTTCTAACGACATGTGTTATGTATTCCCAGATCCCTTCTGCAGCTGCTCCTGTGGTCGGGCAAGTGCTTTGGGCTTTGGTTTATGTAATGACTGCAAAGCAACACACACACATACACACACACACATACAGTACGGCTCACTGAGTTGCTGCATGGCCAACATTGTGGCAAGCCGAAACAGAATCATTACAAACACTTTCACTTATTAAATTGGCCTGCTGCTGGATGCAAGACTTTATTTCATGGTGCGGTCTGAAGGAGAGTAGGCACGGCGTTTGAAGGCCCCGATCCTGTCGTTAGAAACATGCAAATATTTTTACAGATTAAATCAAACTATATCAACGCTTTGTGAAAATCAAGATCAACAGCGCTGCATACACTGACTACGTGCAAAACACAACATACACAAGCTGACCACAGGTCAATTATGATCTTTTATTGAAGGCACTTCTCACATTCAACCGCTTCCTGTCGACGCCATTACCCAGCAACCACCTGTCAGTGGTCTGCCCCACTTACTTCAACTTACACACATTATGTTGCTGAGAGCTCTGTGTTGATTATTCTGGCCTGACAAAAGACTTGACAGAGAGAATATCCCTCAGGCTGAGTGCTGTACACACACACACACACTTGTGACCTTAAAGCCCCTCTGTGCAGCAGTCAAAGGTCATCTGAGGTCAGAGCGAGACTCTGCTCCCATTAAAATGTTTACAGAAACCACAACATGAACACTGACATTCAGAGCTACACTCAGTTTCTGCCAGAATTAGGTGGACATAGCCTCCAGATACTCGCTGCACAAACACAGAACAAGAGCTCCACACAGTGGGCAGTGTAGCTTGTGCCTCAGTAATGGCACAATTCAGTAACCAGGAACAAGGTTTAAATAAAAAAAAATATGGAGGTATGTGTGTCAGTGAACCTTGAGCTGGAAATATTTTATCACAAAAAAGAAATCTTGTCAAAATAAACTTCATGGTGACGTCTTTGCTGGAGCTTTTCAGTTTGTTTCTCCAACAGCATCCCTGCTCTGTTCTTGACTGTGAACCACGAAGACACATTTTAATTGTTTCTTTGAGTTCTTGTCTCTGGTTCACTCTCCACTGGTCACCTGTCCAGCTGCGTACTTGAGCGTTAGGTCTGTAAGAAGAAAGGCACATTAAGTTGTACTGTATATGTATGAAATGGAAATAAGACATCAGCTGTTTTGAGACTGGCTGATCGCCTACACTGGTGCAGGGGGAAAAAAACCCTATATAAGTATGCCAATTAAAGGGAAACCTTTACCATGTTTTTGTGTCTAAAGCTCTACTCACACAGGACTAGTATTACCTGGGGACCTTGTGATTTAGAAATTACCCTAACATCTGTGTCTCATGGAGCGCATTTGCACAGGACAAGTGAAATCTGTATTTTAATTGAAATTACTGACGTTATACACAGTCATTTGTAACTCCACCACACAGCACTACTAGAGGTGATGTCCAGCGTAATGCAGGTTGAATTGATTGAAGTGAAATGAAGTGATTCTGCCACACACTGTCGCACCTCATCCATCTCATCATCTTTCGAGCTTTTGATTGATTTGAGCTCGCCTTTTCTGCAAGAGGTCTCCGTGCTGTGCAGTGAGATGAGCCACCTGCACCCAGACTGCTGTCAAAACTTAATATAGCACCTAAATAAATCACTCTGGTTCTGGTACCAAATCACTCAAATGGTGATTCGCATCATATGACCTCTGTGTTTGGAGAAATATGGTAGGTAATTTGAAGTGGAATTTTTACTTGACAAATTCCGAACATGGCACATTCACACAGGATTAATATCGCCAATGACCTTCACAACTGTTACTAAGTACCAGAGATCCCCAGGTAACAGTAGTCCCATGCAAACAGGGTTTAAGTTATCAATGGAAACAACCATTGTTTAAACTGGTCCAGTATTGAGCGAGAGAGCTGCAGTGGCAAAAAGGCTGCAATGTAACCACTCGGGGCAATAGAGCACCGTCAATGTACGTCCACTACAAGTGCTTGTTTCTGCCACTGACAGGCTCAGATTGTTATTATTACTGCCTGACAAAGACATATAACTTTTTTCTTTACCTTTTGCTTGATTTGGTGTTTGTTGTTGTGTCTAACCAAGTCTCACTCAAGGAGAAGTCTCGTTCTGAAGTCTCGCAAGTTGAGTTGTTGCACGAAGTCAATAACAAACAGACCGGATCAAGCGAAAGGTAAATAGAAATGTTTTATTTCTGTGTAGGGTCCGTTACACAATGTTGTCAGACACTTGCAATAACAACCTGTGCCTGTCAGTGGCAAAAAGAAGCACTTTTAGTGTATGTAAATTGATAGTGCACTATTGCCTCCAGTGGCTATATTGCAGCCTGTTACGCAGCTGCAGTGTGCAGCGCTCTTGCTCAATACTGGACTAATCTCAAATGTTGTTTCCATTAATCACACATCACCAACCACAGTGTTAATGTTTTCCCATGAAATATATGCTCAGAAAACCCCAGTGCACATGAGAGACGTGGACTGTTCTTTGTTTCTTCTAACTTCAGAGTTTCTTTGCATCGTAAAATGCCAACTTCTGTCTAGAAATGCAAAGTCAAGTATCCTGCAAGAAGTTTGGCCTTAAAAAGTTTATTTTACACCTTATAAAATATGACTTGGTGGTAACTGTGAAAATGACTGTTCCATCAAAGCTCCTACGTGTGGATCATTTATGTGGCGTATCAATCTTTAACTGTAGTCAGAATAAATAAAGATTATTGTAGGCCAGTGAGAGTAACTCCTGCCCAGTGTTGTGTCTAAAACGCTGCCTGGTAACACTGAGGCCTGACATAACCTCCACACAGTAATGACAGTTAACTGTTACAGTTAACAAAACCCTGACAAGTGACTTTATGCATGTGTACACAAACTTACCTGGGCAAAGAATTTTCATCAGTGATGCCTTCACTTCCATGAGCTCTGGGTTCTCCTCAGAGTCTTTACTAGCGTGGAAGCTTGTGAAGTGCAGCACGGGCCACCAGTCTTTCCTCGCAGCCATTTTTCCAGAGACAACGTCCTTCCAGTCTTCTCTGGTTTAATACACAAATACACAGAAACACAGTCTTTAGCAACAGTTTATGACATATCAATTTAAAAAAAACTGCAGTCTCAAAAAATAGAGCGTCCAAACCTTTAATACGTACTGTGACTGTAGTTTTTGAATAATGGCCTTTAAACTCTTCCACACGTCCAGGTTGCTCCTCCAGCAGGCGAAGTCCAGCATCTCCAGAATGACTTCTAAAGCTTTCTGGGTGTCAGTTTTTTTCTCTGAAGGAAGAAAATTAATAATGGATATTGTGGAACAGGGAAAATGATGTTCAGCTACAACAAAGGGAACACATTCTCATTTTAAAAAAGTCATGTCAAGGTATCTTTTCCAAAACCCTATAAAAACTTTTTTAAAAGAACACGCCCTTTTGATGTTTACGGTAAATGATCACAATTTATTTAATTCTGTGTATCATTAATTATCAGGTAATATTTGTAATTTAATTTAGGATCAACCCTGGTTTTACCTGACTGAAGCAGGAGAGAACTGTACTCCAACATCAACTCATGGCTTGGGACTAACACATGGAGGGTCTACAGCACGAGGAAGTAAAGTTTTAACGATGCATTAGACACAGTTTGTTCTTGTGTGCTTGACTGTAAATCTAACAAGTTCTAGTTTAACAAAGTTAATGTCATAATTTGTCCAGAATTTCACAGGGATCATTATAGTATGTTTGCATAAATACAGTGCTTTTAAAATACAGTTATACCTTCAGTACTTTCATCAGTTTCTTCTCTGGAGTATCATGCCGCTTTAAGTACTGGTACAGATAGACATGTGCATTGGGATTGGGTGGAAAAGTGCTGTCATATGCGTAATCATTCAGGACTTTCAAAGCCTCCTCGTGATCCTCATAGAACTCCAACATCTGCCATAATAAAACAGGTTACACAAGAATTAGGGACATTTGACTTGACTTAGGCCTAAAACTGAACAGCAGCAAGCCTCACAGGAACAAGACAAAAAGTATACTTCTTAAATCAAGAGCATGATACAGACTAGTGATATCAAAATGTATAATAGGTCTATTCAAGAGCAGTTGATTATAAATGTCTTTGCAGATTAATTCTGTTTTATCTTGTAATATCCCATCCATCGATTTTCAACCGCTTATTCAAAGCCGGGTCACGGGGGCAGCAGGCCGAGCAAAGTAGACGTCCCTCTCCCCAGCAATGCTCTCCAGCTCCTCCTGGGGGACCCCAAGGCGTTCCCAGGCCAGATGAGATATGTAATCCCTCCAGCATGTTCTGGGTCTACCCTGGGGCCTCCTACCAGTGGGACGTGCCCGGAACACCTCTAACAGGAAGCGCCCAGGAGGCATCCTGATCAGATGCCCGAACCACCTCAACTGACCCCTTTCGACACATAGGAGCAGAGGCATCCTGATCAGATGCCCGAACCACCTCAACTGACCCCTTTCGACACATAGGAGCAGCGGCTCTACTTCAAGCTCCCTGTAGATGTCCGAGCCCCTTACCCTATCTCTAAGGCTGAGCCCAGACACCCCACAGAGGAAACTAATTTTGGCCGCTTGTATCCGCAATCTCATTCTTTCGGTCACTACCCAGAGCTCATGACCATAGGTGAGGGTTGGGACGTAGATGGACCAGTAAATCAAAAGCTTGCGATATGAAAAATATATATTTCTTTCATTAATTCAGGCAGTTGGGAATGAGTTCTTACCTCGACGTAGCTCAGTATGAAGGGATCCCAGACGCCAGGATTTTTCAGAATCTCCTTTAGATTCACAGAGGCCTGTCTGAAGTAGTTGTGCGTGTCTTGGTTGCCACCAGAGTGGGAATACTCTGAAACAAAAGGATCAGTTTTCACAAACAATAAAGATATTTTTCAAACAATAAATCCTACTTAAGGGCATTTAGAGGAAAGTTTGTACACACAAATGTGTTTCCTACAACTGAATCATCTCTTAAGCTTCTTTTCTACCAGAGCAGTTACGAGATCTGACCTGTAGGTGGCAGTGTGACATCACACGAGCTCGCAGTGTGCCTGTGCAATTGAGACAAGTAAATAATTGATGTTTTGGGTGTAAAGCTGTGTATCAACTTACCAGTGCTGGAGTGTGTAAACTTTTTGTCACACCAGATGATGTAATCCAGTAAGCTCCTGTAGACTTGGATCAGTTTAGTCCTCTGTAACTGAGCTGCCGACTCCTTCCCGTACCTCCAACTCTCTGCAGCAGACAGCTGACGCTTTGCATCCTCAATGTGACCATTGAGCAGCAGGTGGAACGCATGTTCCAGACAGATCTAGAGACACAAAGGAACAGGTCTGAAATATCTTTCAGTGATGTAAAACATGTGTGAGCACTGTGCAGTCAGGTCTATTAGCTAACATACCATCAGGTAATGTTTTACTCCTGAGTGTTTCATCCGTTCATAGATGTTGTTGTAGTCGTCCAGCTTTGAGTTGGGGTGATGGTGAAGGATCTCAGCGCTGATCCTCCAGATAAGCTGCAGTGGAAAGTGCAAAAAGAGGGTTAATGTCAAGGATGTGAATTCCTACGTGCTGTGTTTTAGCAGATTTTTTGCGCAACTGATTATTTATTTATGAATATTCATTCATTTTCCATAACCGCTTGTCCTGGTACAGTGTCGCAAGTGTGCTGGAGCCTATCAGCTGTCATTGGGCAAAAGGTGGAGTACACACTGGACAAGTCGCCAGACTGTCACAGGGCTGACACATAGAGACATCTTCACATTCACACCCACAGGCAATTAGAGTCACCAATTAACCTAACCTGCATGTCTCTGGACTGTGGGAGGAAACCTGAGCACCTGGAGGAAACCTACACTGACACAGGGAGAACATGCAAACTCCTCTCAGAGGGGTCAGATTCAAACCTGGAATCCTCTTGCTGTGCTAACCACTGTACCACTGTGCCAACCACTGCACCACTGTGCTGCCCCTGTTTATGAATATACTCTCAAACTGTTTGCAATCTCTGCAAAAGCTTTTAGAAACTCCAGTCTGTTAATGCTGCATTGAATTATGTGTAATAATTTAAGTCCTTGGGCCTTGACACAAACACATACTAACGCAGACCTAACCAAACCTACCTCCTTACACGGCTGAGCTCTGCCATTGGTTGGGTCTTCCAACATTTGTGTGTAACATGCCATATATTCTGCTGCCTCCTGCCATCTGTGATGAAGCAGGGCTTCTCTCATCTGCTCCAGACAGATTCTGGTACTCTCATGAAACCCAGTTTCACGAGGTGTCTCTTAAGATAAAAAAACAAACAAACAAAGATTTTATTTGATATAATCATAAACATTATGAACTAGTACAAGTTCTATAGTTTAACCAATACTGGATTTTTGCAGCTGATACTAATATTGATATTTGAGAGTGTATAAAAATCTGCTGATACAGTGGGCAATTTTTTTAAAATCATAAACAAATAAAAAACATTTTCTATACGGGTCCATAAGTTCGTTTTACTTAAGAATTGTGACTTAATTGCACAAAGTTGTACTGAGCAGGACATTTTTCAGTGTCTGTTAAAATGTATTTAATGGAGACATTGTTTTTGAATAACATCTAACTGGATACGGAATCTTAGGCATTTCTTTAATGGAGTTTTTTGTTAGTTGTGTATGGAGACGCATACTGTACAATTCACCTGCACACGTAGAAGTAACCAGAGGGAGCTTTGACTTTTTCCCTGACTTTGAAGAGTTGTCGTCTGAGGAATCGTTGTCATCTTCTAAGTCTTCAAAAGGCACTGACTCTATTTGCGTGTCATCCATAATCAGCACAGCGCTTAGACTCAGCTGCCTTTGATCACTGGCTCTGATGCTCCAGTTATGACTTCCACCTGCAGGGAGAAACATATTTGTGTTCAGCAGGTGATTTATTTACACAGCATTAAGATTATAAAGTTTCATAAGTGATTATTTTAACCATTGATTAATCTTCTGATTATTTTCTCAATTCACCGATTAATTGTTTGTCATATAAAACAGTGAAAAGTCCAAGTTGACGTATTTAAATTACTTTGGTCTAACCAACAATTTAAACCCCCAAAAAATTCAATTAACAGTAATGTAAGACAAGGAAATGCAGCCATTTGTTGTAGTTAAGAAGCAGGAAGATGCATTGGCATTTATATGATTATGAAAATAGGTGCCAATCAATTTCCTGTAGATCAACTGTAAAGTTAATCAACTAATCTTAGTTCTGGAGCTAATTGCTATGTAATAAGGATGAAATAGTAGTGATAGAAAGGTAGTCATTACAGATTAACACTAATAGACCAGTGCTAGTAAGTTATTGTTAGATGACATTAGCAGGCTTCAGTCAGCTTTATTCCGCAGTTGTAAAATAATGTGTCATTGTAATTTGGGTCTTACTCTTAACTAAGTAGTTTAGAATAAATATCACTGTCAACAAAGCTACATCTGTTATAAAATAACTATATCATGGTGATATTTCTCAAGTGAAAGGAGACAAGCTTATTATCTTGTAAAACAAAGTTAGCTCAGTTCCTACCTGCACTCTGGTGATAAACAACGTGCCGATGCTAAACTAGCAGCTAAGCTAACCTGCACCGGTGAGCTAACGTCCAAATACAACTTGTGGTACTTAACTAGTTAGAATTTAAATCTGCATTGTTGTTGAAAACTTTATATTATGCGAGTATATTAACGGGACATCCACATGTACATTATTGCTATTCCACCTCTGTGCTTTCAGTACAGTCGCTAAGGAAGTGAAAAGGGAAGGTGCGCGTTTATTGGCTGCTGTTACCGGAAGGGGCGGGGCAAATAGCTCCTTCTTCTTCGCTTCTGGTTATTTCTGCTGTCACTTTAACCTGAGGTGAACTGATGTTTCAGCAATAGCTCTGATTTCAGACATTGGGCATTTGTTTACAGTTTTTTCTGCTGTCTTGTTTTGTTTTACATGTTTTTTTCCCAAAGTTTTGTTCCATACTGATATTTTTCAATATTCAAGATGTAGTTTATGTGTATATAATGTCATTTATTTACCTTTCTGTGTGCTTGTGCTGTTTGTTTTGTTTCATATCTATCTATCTGTCTATCTATAGATATATAATGGTGTGTGCAGACATTAAATAGATGATAATGACATGATATTTATTTTATCATTATTTTAAAAAACCCAGATTTGCAAATAGAGTTCATTGTGAGGAAGATATTGCACATATTGAGTTTTTCTTTTCCATATTAGGTCACAGTTTTGTCATGTTTTCCTATTTGCAATAAGCCTATTTACCACTCTTAAAATAACTTGTAAAAACTGCCTTGTTCTCTCCTTTATTCTTTTTTTCTGGCTATAGGGTTAAACTATATTTGGAGAGGGTTCTGGGGGAGATTAAATGCAGTGTTGGAGTATGGGTAAGTGCATTTATTCAAGTATTGTACATAAGTATTTTAAGTAAGTAATTTGAGGTATTTTTTACTTTTCCTTGAGTATTTACCTTTTACTCCTACAGTTTTTTGATAACTTTAGTTACTAGTGACAGTACAAATTAAAATCGTTGCGCACGAACAATTTGAAAATATAGTGCAGTTTAAGGGGGGCGGCAGTAGCTCAGTCCATAGGGACTTGGGTTGGGAACCGGAGGGTCACCTGCTCAAGTCCCCGTCCGGACCAAAATATGGAGCGTGGACTGGTAGCTGGAGAGGTGCCAGTTCACCTCCTGGGCACTGCTGAGGTGCCCCTGAGCAAGGCACCGAACCCCCCAACCGCTCGGAGCGCCCGTCATGGGCAGCCCACTCTGACATCTCTCCAC
This sequence comes from Epinephelus moara, assembly GCF_006386435.1. Taxonomy (NCBI): domain Eukaryota; kingdom Metazoa; phylum Chordata; class Actinopteri; order Perciformes; family Serranidae; genus Epinephelus; species Epinephelus moara. Next base: position 21,882,465 of record NC_065517.1, on the reverse strand, counting down.
TTAGTGGCAGTTATGGCCCGCAGACCAATTTTAATCGGCCCTCGGCTTGACTTTAAAAATATACCATATGTGGCCTTTTACACAATAATGGTTAATCGAGCAAGATCACTTTGCATTTTTACCCTTCACTTCCCAATGATAGGACTATCATACAGTTTGTAGACAGGCATCACGTAGTAATAGTTCATTAAAAGATAAAAATGGTTGCGTTTGTCTCACTTTATTTCTTATTTTTTTTAAACCCGAGAATCAGTTGGCCCCCCAAGTATTTTCACGTTGTTTTATCTGGCCCCCATTCAAAAAAGTTTGGACACCCCTGGCTTAAACCAATAGCTAATTGATTATAAAATGAATTGGCAACTATTTTTATAATTGCTTAAGCCATTTTTTCATGCAAATACTTTTCATGGGTCCAACCTTTCAAATGTGAGGACTTGCTGCTTTTCCTTTTAATTATTTGGTTTTATGAAATTGACTTTTATTACTTAAATATAATTTTCTCCTTGTACTCACATACTTTTATTTCAGTAACATTTTCACTGCATGACTTTTTCTGTTGCAGATTATTTTACAGTGTGGTATTAGTGCTTTTACTTTATTTAAGGATTTGAACACTTCCTCCACCACTGATGACATGGCATTACAGTGCACAACATTCCTTGTTTTCAATCTCTGAAAATCTTTGTGTGTATGTTTCAGATGTCCCTGCTGGTGTACAGGATGATTCCAGAAGAAACTGCACCTACTTATTAATGAGGCTGATATCCAGTGCAGTTTCTCCTTTTACCACTTGCACCTTCTTGGGGTTGTTTCCCACAGACACATGCAGCAGCCAGATCCAAACCTTATATCCTGTGTAAATCTATCCGTGCCTACACCCTGCCGGATCTGATCTGCTGACGTGTCGGCTCCTTCAGCTCCAGCAGCAGCAGAGTCGAGCCAGTCAACAGAAAACTGCCAGCATGGCAGCAAAACACTTTTACCGACAGGGCTTTTTATTACTTTTATTTAATTTTATTTCAACAGCAGCCTTGGAAAAAAGGTTCTCCGACTTTAAAAGATGCGCAGACGAGGAGTGCAGCAGTAAGTTTTTTCACAGGCTTGTTTTAACTCCTAGCTCATCAGGACTTAAAGGATGCAATCTTCCCACATCCCGTTACCGCAGCTAGCCATAAACTGCGCCTTATCTCTGGACCTGTTGCCAGTCGATATTTGCGACCTGGATAACCTCCTGTAGCAGCTCTGATGCTGTGTAGCAGCAGAGCTCATTGAATACAGGGCATGTTAATGTTAACATGAGTTATAAGCTCGGGGATGTTATTCGTTGAGACGTAGCCCGTAGTGTTGGCCGGTTGCCTGGCAGCTCCGGCCTGCCTAGCTAGCTTGGTGGCTAACGTTAGCAGCTAACTAGCCACCGGCCGGCTTTGGGCAAAAGCTTTGTAATGTTCGTAACGTTCAAAAAACAGTGCTTAACACTAGCTAACAAAAGACAGCTAGCTTTATTGTTAAGCCACATTAGCTGTGGTTGTTACTTCTTTTTGTGTAGCTAATTTAATTCAACACAGACTAACGTTACTCCAGACTGCGTAGCTTAGCTATAACTATTTAAATTAAACGTTCGCTTAATTTGCTATAATTTAAATGAACGTTACTGTTAGCACATTCAGTTTGCAGTGCTAACTACATGTAAAGCAACATATGTTGAGCCTGGGGGGTAACGTTACAGCTGGCAGCTGCTGTTGTTGACTGAAAATAACACTTAACTGTTCACCACAAAAAAAAAAGATTGGTGTAGGTGATAAGAAACTAGCTTTGAGTCGTAAAACAATAAAGATTAGACACATAAAACAAAGGGAAGCACAGGGAGATAAGTCACTTTGCTCCTCAGGTGTTTTAAACCAACATTTGAGACTTAAAACAGTGATGTTTTGGTTTTAATACCAACAGTGGTATTTCAGGGAGATAATGCATATAGTTCATGTCATGTCATGTCCTGTAGTGACATCAGATTAAGTCTCATTTTGTGTTGCATGCTTTATAAAAAAAAAATTAAAAAAAAAAAAGAAATTTTGTAGAGCTGAAACAAATAGTGGATTCTACTATAATTATACACATAAGATTATTATTGTCACATACATATACTATCATATGTTAATATATATAGTTATTGCTAAAATGTCATTGTAGCTATTGTCATCACTGTTTGCCCTGCATCTCTCTCCATCTCCCTCTCTCCTTATGTATCATATTGTCATATGGATTACTGTAAATTTAATTTGTTGATCTGTTCTGTACACACGACATCTGTTGTATGTCTGCGTGGAAGAGGGATCCCTCCTCAGTTGATATTCCTGAGGTGTCTACCATTTTTTCCCCGTTAAAGGGTTAGAGTTTTTCCTTATTGGATGTGAGAGTCCAAGGACAGAGGGATGTCGTATGCTGCCCTCTGAGGCAAATTGTGATTTCTGATAGTGGGCTTTATAAATTAAATTTAAATTGAATTGGACTGACAGAAAAGAACCAGGCAATATTTTTGATCAGTTGTGTAAATTTTAGGCAAACAAAGTCCAAATTTAATCAGTTCCAGCTTTTCAAATGTGAATATTTGCTGATTTTGTTAATCTTCTGTCACAGTTGTAACTAGCAGCTCTTGGTATTTTCTTTCAATACATAGAGCAAATCCTTAACCGATTAATCTAGAATTTAATTCACAATGAAAATAGCCTAATCATTCATTGCAGGTATTAGTGTTTTGAAAAATATTGATTTATTGATACATATAGATTCTGAATATTTGAAACAGTGTCAGTACTCATTTTCTGCAGTATTGATAACAGCGGTACCATCTGCACTTTCTCACTCTCGCTTATTGTTAATGTTTACCACAGTCATCCTGCTGTTCTCCACTACTATCCAAGAAAAGAAGTCATCATGGTCTAACCTTTTTACTTTTATCAGTTAATAAAGAATGTACATTTTATGGTCTCAGTTTTCTCAGCGGTATTGTTAGAAGTTCAAGTATTGTGACAACACTGTATGGTATGATAAGTGCGCCCAAAACAAAGATGTGTATTTTCTGTTTGTCTGAATGCATCTTGAAAAGGTTGCTGCCCGATTGGCACTTTGCATTCTTGAAATAATAAGCTTAATGTATCTTTTTAAATCTATTCTAATGCTTCATATTTTGCTTTCACAGTGCTTTTGTGTCGGGGAAAAGCTATGAAAGATTTCTCAGGACCAGACTGTCGGTTCCTGTCCATCAAGAAATCAGAAACTGTCTATGTATATTACAAACTGTCAGGCAGAAGGAACGACATATGGGCCGGAAGTGTACGTATACTCTGGTTAATATTTAATCAGAACTGGATAACGTCTAGGTTTTGCTGTGTAGTAAAAAACATGGTCTCTTCTTGAATTTGTCCGTAGGTTGGGAGTAACTTTGGCTATTTCCCAAATGAGGTCCTTGCAGTTAACCACCTTTATACTGACAAAGAAATTGAAGTTCCAGCAGAGGTATGAAAATATGTTGTTCACTTACTGAATTCATTAGCCAGGTCAAAATGCCACCTAGAATACAATGGAGCTTTCAAACCAGCATTACACACATTAATTCCCTTGCAAATATCCATGCATGTTTTGTAATTTGATACTTTCTTTTTGTCTTCTTTTCAGTCAACAGATTTCGTCTGTTTTGACACTGGATTTGATAAGTTTGATAATTACGACGTAGATTCACTGTTAGGCTCCTCACCTAAGGAGAATGATGGTGAAAATGAGGTAACACCTGACCAAATCCAAGTGGCAGAGAGTGTGCAGAAAGAAACACAGCCACCAGCAGATGAGGCATCTGAAAATGAAACACAGATTGAGCATCATGATAGCTATGAGGATATTGATGAAGTCCCAGATGATGAAAGTGCCTCTTTCCTGGAACCTAACACAGTAACTGAATCACCTCCTACAGAAGTAGAAGAGCCTGATCCAGCAGCTACACCTGATGCTCCCGAAAGAGCAGCAAAAGAGACAGAAGCTGAGCAAGAGAGCACAGCAGAGTCTGTTCTTGAAAATTTTGTGCCAGAAACCAAAGATACACCCCTACCATCTGAAGTGGAATCTGTGCCCAAAGATGATTTAGTTCCTGAAAGCAAACCAGTCTCGATATCTGAAGGAGTGCAAATCCCTGAGCTGAAAACTACCCTCGGAACAACTTTTGATGCTGTCACCACTGATGATGAAATCACCAAGAGTGTATCGCCATATGAAGAGGAGGAAAGCGAATATGAGGTGAATCATCCCGAGGATGACATTGAAGTTGAAGTAGAAACTCCACTGCTGTCTTTCACTAAAGAACCCGTAAACACTCCAGCATCTGATCCCCTCAAAGAGCATGAAAGTACTCCAACAGTTCATGACGACAAACCAGAGGCAGCAGAGAAGAAGGGCGTGTGGACGTCATTTGGAGATGCTGTTTTTTCAGTTGTCACCGGGGGAGAGAGGACAGACCAAGATTTGAGTTCAGAGGAAGACGACGACGACGACGTTGACGAAGATGAGGTAGTGGTAGCTGCTTCAGAAAACGCCCCGAGTTTTGAGGAAGCAAAGAAAGCTGTAGAAGAAGTACCGCTATCGGTAGAATCACCAACAGAGCCAGAGAATGTAGAGCCAGAGAACATGGAGCCAGCATCATTTGATCATAAAGATGAGAGTGATGGAGAAGTGATCGGACCTGCGGACGCTTTGGAGGAAACTTTAAAACCAACCAATGAGCCAGTACACCATCAAAGAGAAGCAAGTACGATATCAGTGGATCCGGTGCCACAACATGATACTACTGCCGTTCCTGAGGCTCAAAACTTAGGTATTAAAACAACAGATGAACCAATTGAGCACAAAAAGGAAGAGGAGGAGGCACCCAAAGATGTGGTGGTCAATAATGATAATGACAGTAGCATTACAATGGAACATAGTAAGGATTTGGTCCATGAATTGGACGAAAACAAAACGTTGCCAGATCAAGAATTAGCCAGCACCAAAACTGAAACACATCAGGACCCGTTCACTGAGGAGATGCTATCAAAGAATTCAGATATGAAAGATGATGAAAAGCCGATAGATGACAGCTTACCTGATCAGAAACATGACCATGTAATGACAGTCTCAGAGAGTGTTAACAGTCATACACAATTATCTGTGAAGGAACCAGAGAGTCACGAAGAGCATCCTACAGAGGAGTCGGAAGATGAAGAAGAGATAGAGATAGAGGAACCCAAAGGCGAGGAGAAAGAAGAATTACTTGAAGATGAAAACGCACTTTCTTTCTCACAATCAGATGACACCGACTCTGACAAACCCTCACCTGAAACAGCTCTGCCCACTGTGTCGACTCCAGAGCCAGAGTACAGCGACAGCGTGTTGAGACTGACTCTGCTCCGAGACCACTTCACAGAGGAGGAAATGATGCGAGTCCAAAAGCTTCTAGGTCTCAAGAATCTTTTCAAAATTGAGTCCATGTTCTTGGACTTGGACACCGAATTGCAGGCTACCCGTCGCACACACACAGGTACCACACAAGACATTGAAAGTGCACTCGAGAGCATACTGGAAACCTCTGAGAACACCATCCTGGATGAGATTGAGAAGATGCTGGACAGCCAGGACACAAAAGACAACTATGACCAACTTACTGACACAAGTAGTGTGGATGAGGAGACTGAAATACTGGATGACTTCCAGGAGCTCGCATTCAGCCTACGACAGAAGTATTCAACAGCCAGTGACAGCACGCCTTTGGCTACTGGCACAGCATCAGATACTGACCAAGGTAGGCTTGATTTTTAAATATGACTATCTAGTATAGATACCAGCTGTATGATTCAGTCCCCTGTGATTTGTAGAGTCAGGTTTTACCATTGTATATTCTGTTTTAACCTCTGATACAGGTCTTTCACACACACGTACAGTGTATTGCATCAGCTTATGATCTGCAGATAAAGGGAATGCAGAATGTGATAGCGTGGCACTGCAGATATGCAACCCTGAATCGTCCTTTCAGGCACCTTTTGACAAGTATCTTGTTTCCAGATATATCCAGATTGTTTCCTCATTCACTTTGAAAGGATTTCAGTTCAACCTGAAATCACACCTCAAGTGACCATATGTGATAGAATTTAACTTTACACTGCACAATACAGTGATTTGCGGCCACTGCTAAAAATACAACATACATATTTGTACTTGGCTGTACAGCTAGAGAAGATGATTGACACCTCACCTTATTTAACTTGAGAAATCTTGTTCCACTTGTTTGGCAAAATCAATTCAACTGTTCTGATCTTACACATTTTTTCAGGCTATTTGCACTCTGCTATGTTGTATAACTGGTTGTTTAAATGGTTTGGCAGCTAATATGTAGCTACCAAACCAATGAGAAAAATGAGAGAGCGTGACCTGGATGCCCTCTAGAGCCAATACCAAGCACCGCCCACCTGTATGACAATTTCTCTCATTTTACAGCTAAACAGTACACTAAAATATGTGTCAGAGAACATTTGAGGCAATGCAGTAATAGAATCTTGATTCATATTTGATCAGCACTGCTTAGTTTGACAGTTTGGACGCATTTCACAAGCCATGATTCACAGCTGTGTTAGACTCTCCTCGGCTCTGATTGGTTGTTTTCCAACAGCCACCATAGATTCTAGCAAATGCCATTAGAAGCACTATGAGGACATCCACATAGATATAGTGAGAATTTCAGCAAGTATGACAAAAGTTTACTTCAAGGCATTTTGATCCACAACTACCTTCATCCTCTGTAATTCCCAAGATCTTTCTTTGTTTTACAGATGTCATGTAGTGTACAGCCCAATACAGATTTAAAAAAGTTAGACTTCAGTTGATGATTGTACCAGCTCTAACTCTGCAGACCTACATAAAAGAGAGCCACACTGACCTCCTACTAAGCAAATACCTCGCCCTTGACAAAGCCATAGACCACACCTGCTGTCATTAGATCAAATAGATGAGATGGATACCAGAGTTGTGAGCAAGTACACACCTACCTAGGAATACAATCTGTTCTAACCAGCATATCTTAAGACAAACCTAGAAAATGACGCCCTGGAATAATCGCTAATGTCCTGATTGCTTTCAATGTTTTTGTCTTAGGTGAACATGAATTAAATGTTCAAGACGACACGCCTCACATTGCTGAAGAAGTCAAGGTTGACACTGTCCCAGAGGCTGAGAGTGAAGACAATCTCACAGTAACACATCCTGAGGAAAATCCACCTGAGACTAAAGAGGAGCAGATAGTTGGAGACGTGCACAGTCGACCAGACATCAATGTGGAGGAGGATGGCGGACATTTTAATAAAAACAAAGACAATCAGCCGAGCTTCAGTGCATCGGACGAGATGCAGAAGGTCCCTCAAGCCACCCTGGAAAATCCCTTAGACATGGGCCTTGGTGTGGAGGTCGAGCACTCACCCTCAGGTTGGTAATCTAAAAACTTAACTTCACCATTCACCTTTTTATCTTATTTTTTTTTTTGAGATTTTAAGATTACTTTTACTTTTTGCCTAGCCCTCAAGCTAAATCTGACATTTCTATTCAAAAATCTGTCATATTTGTGGCGTATCATAAAATATAAACCCGTTTTTAGCACTTCGGACTTCGGTTAGAATAAAACATGGCACAATTAAGTTCTGTTCATTGGGTCAGCAAATCAGCCCACTGCACTGGGATTTTAGTCATAGATGAGTCTTGTTTAGTCCTTGATTCACCTGGTTTTGGGAGAATTGTTTGGCAATCATGATACTTCAACTATTTTGAATGTGTGCAATGACAAACTGTAAGGAAGGTTTTTCATTTTTACACATATGACCTGACTAATAGGTACATTTTGTCTCACCAGGATCTTTGGACTCGATGGAATCAGTGTCTGAAATTCACGAGGAAGTGGGATTATTCTCAACAGGGATTGTTTACACTGGCTGCATCCTTTCGATGATGAAGAGTAAAATTTCAGAGTGGACTATTGAGGTAAATCTAAAAATTTTAAGCTACTGCGACACTGGCTTCGGCATTCAGTTTTTAAACATTGACTCTCTTTTGGCACAGTCACATATGAGCGAAAACATGCAAGTGACCGTTGCCTGCTGAGGCAGTATTGTTTGCGACACAAGGCCTCCTGCCTGTGAATGGTCAGGTCTGTGCATCGTCATACATTCGTTGCACAAACCAACTTGCCAACAGTTTTAAGGCTGGTGTAGACACATGCCCAAAAAGAGCCCACATTTCTGGTCAGAATAAGAAACACACCATTTTTAAACATTATGAAAGACTTGGATGTTGGATATGTGCAAATATCGTAACACTGACTTTTTCATGAAGGTGGCTGAAAGAAGGGAAGAGGGAGGCTGTGTTCACATGGTCCAACATGTCCACTACCGTTGGGAAAGTTTGCAGAAATTCTACTTTGATGCAATGAAGCAAAATGACAGTTGGCTCCAGTTGTTCCACTTCTCTGTGTTTTGTTTTAATAAACGACCTGATAGGTCATGTTAATCTCAGTATGCAGGGCTGCATGTAAACGTCAATATTAATCAAATAATATTTTTTATCAGCCATGTGGACATCTTAGTATGAATATTGTCTTTTTTGGAATAAGGGCAAGAACCAGAATATTTTGTGCATGTGAACGTGGTCAATGTCTGCTCCACACGTACTTGTTTACTATAGGTTGAGACTGCGACTTCATCACTCAAAGCTCACCAACTTTGACCTTTTGAAATTTGCTTTGCCACTGCAAGCGAATGTTTTATTTGCCCCCTTTGCTCACATATAATGGAAGTGAATGGGAAGCAAATGTTCACTAATGTTGTTCTTGCTCATGTGTGACTGTACCGTCAATCTGAGACTTCATCTTCTAAACCAGGGACCAGTACCAAGCCACAAAACATTTGCTACAAAGCCATGGAGAAAGAGTATGATTGGTAAAAATAATCAGAAATCATAAGGTCGTGAGTTATACCCTGTAGACGCTGTGGAGTGCCCCAGGAATGAGTCCTAAAACCTGAATATGAATTAGTATTTTTGCACTCCTGGTTCCCTCAAGTCAATGTATTTTTTTAATAGGATTTTGGTCATATGCCTGAAATAAGGTCTGTGGTTAACACAAGCTTGAAAGACTTTAATGTTTTGTTCTACAACATAAAATATGTCAGTGAATACCCCACTCAGGAACTTTGAAGCTTCTATGTGTCTTTTAAAAGGTGGTTGCTAACAAGTGGCTAAACGAGACTACAGAACGTCATCACACCGAGCCATGCCAAACACGGCCTTGCAGTCCTGTTATGGTGGTGACGTTGGATCATGTGACTGTAGTCTAATTAGTTTATAGCCTAACATTAGCTTTTTGCGTTCAGGCTTTGATAATCACAAAAGCGGTGTTCATTTGTGGAGTTTATCTAGCTGAACAAAATGTGTAAGTGTCACAAATGTTTGTTTGCCAGTGTTTATTTTCTGCAGTAGTCCAAAATCCAATGGAAAATTTGGCATAGGCTTTTTGATGAGGGAACCAGTGTGATGCTAACTTCCACGTCAGCCTACAGAAAAGCATCATCCCTGGGGCACTCTATTTGTGCAGTAATTACTTTGTCTGTAGTTATTTAAGGTGAATTTATCTGTGCTGTCTCCGTAATAGGTCTGTAAGAATATTGGCACTGTGAAAACAGTCCTTATTCATTTTAAAAATGGCTGTAGATCCATGAACTATATATCCCAGTATGCCCCCTCAGAGGTTTACACACACACATTACATAGTTGTTCATCATGTAGTGGTATTATGACGATTATAAAAAAAAAAAGTTCTGATGTGGTTTGATGATTCCAATTTTGCAAATATTCAGAAATGAACCACAAACACAATCAATGAAACAAAACATGAACCACAAGTTTCACTCAACTGGCCTCTGGCATGCCTCTGCAACAATCAACTTTGAATGTAACACATATCTGTCCTGTTCCTGTTAAAGTATTCTTATCTGCATGATCAAATTCCCACAAAAGACAGCACGCAGTTCAGTTTAAGTATGTCAGTGCTGACAGGATGAACAGTAGAACCCCTGTATCATAAGAAACTCAATTTTCCGATTGCTCCTGAACGCCCCACGGCCCTCCCCTCTGTCTTGTTGACGTCGCGGTGTAGGCTGAAGTTCAACACAGCCGGTGTTGAGCTGGCTATTAGCACAACCGGAGGGCCTTATTTTGGCAAATAATTGTTACAAAAGACAGCACTGAGATGGACTATATGCTGTCGAATTAATTTAGCTCATTTATCGCTTTTTGTACTTTTATTTTAATCCGTATTTGAACCTCCAGCTCAGCTACGCTAACGTCTCCTGCTCGTCGGTTGATTATTGATAGTGAATGGGATACGACGACTCATCTGTTCTGCCAAGTCCGACCTATCACCTGACTTCACCGACAAACTACCGTCGTCGGTGTTTGTAACGACGTTTTATTTTAAGACACCGTATTGTCTAACGTTAACGGCTAACGTTAGCTAAACAGTACGGGTTAATTTAATAACAGCTAACGTGCTAGCAAGCTAACACCTGTCAAACTAGCATAGCGATTACTTGTGCTAGTTCCGTTTTTGTGTCAAAGACTAGCATGGAGGGTGATACGTTACCCAAACCCGTAATGGAGCCGGAACATGTTAACGTGTTTTTTCAGAAGGAGCTTCACCATGTAAGTGAACTATTATAGTTCAGTCTGTTTGTTGTGTCAAGTATTGATCATGCTATCCTGGCCTGCTGACGTGTTAATGAGCATATGGCTGATGCACAGTGACTTAAACGTTAACTGCTCCTAAATGTACTCACCAAACTTGATGCACCTGATCCTGCCTTGTTGATGTTGACAGAAGATCTTAAACTTCCACTTGACTCTTTCACATCTTATTTTCACTGCAGATTAGAGTATAAATGCCCTGACAGGTATGGTTGCAGCCCTGCCTGTGTTTATTACTACATTTAAAAAGTAGATATGAAATGCAGTTGGCTGAACAGAGCATATTAATCAATCCAGGCAATGTGGTGTCTTAATTTTGAATCCCTGCATTTCATTACAGCCATAGAGTGTTTGCTTGTTCCTGTCTAAACTACCACATGCTCAGTTCAAAGGTTCCTTTGAGGTTGGAGCAATACGCCGAGTTCTTCTTGGTATGACTCGACAGTAATGAAAACCGGAGTCATGGTCCATTTTGGTTACTGATATTATTTATAAATACGTCAGCCTTTAGGCAGCAAGCAACCTTTGTATGATGATTAATTTAACGGTAAAATAAACCACATCTGGCTTGTAGTCGTACAATGTCAGTGACTGAATTTGGAAGTAGTTTGTGAATGCAGAAATTAATTTCCTGCCCTACCCTTCATAATACTCTCGACATTACCTTCAAGATTGCAACACTAAGCGCCCCTTATTGTGCAAAAAAATACATGTTCCACACAGGATTAAAGCTGTTTGTAGATGGTTTTAGAGGCAGGAAACTTTTAAAAAGAGTTTAGTTATGCAACCTTACGCCTGTTTTCCTCTGGTGCAGAGTTCAGCAGTCTTTGCTGTGGCAGAAGGACCCTGCTAGGTTTTGTTATTGTATGGTAAAGCTCTGATATCTTGATAAGCTTCTCAGTGGTGTGAAAGAGCAACAGATCACTCATTCTCCTTCAGTGCTCATCAGTTCAGTTAATGAATACACAGTATCTCAGTCGAGGAGTTTGGGTAAATATTGCTTTGAGGCGTAACCTTCTGTAGACTTGTCGGAGTGTCTCGCTGTGCTTTGACAAATACTTACTTGCCATCTGTCTCTATTTTTAGTCTTGTCATATTAATCACATTTGAAACACAGTAAGAAGGGTGACAAGATTTTTTTCCCTCCCTCATTTATTGAGACGTAGGCCTCCTGTCTTTATCTTTATGTCATCATTCCTAATTGTCTTCGTGATCATTCCTCGATATTGTTTCTGTGTGCCATCAGGTGATTTCATTACTGCCAGAGGAGTGGAAGCCAGGGGAAACCTTGTTAGGTTGTCCTTGGCAAGCTGTTGTCATCACTGCTTTGGTTGGAGTAGTGACCTTCATCCTCTTCTTCTGGAGGACAGTGTTGGCGGTAAGTGTTGTAACATTGCTGCTCTCATCTCTGCTAAAATTATGTGTTATGATTTGCCAGTAACAAGAAAAATAACTGCAGGAGCTTCGGTTTAATTAGGTTTTGACCCTGATGATACACACTGCATACAAATGACTTGTATTGTCATCTTTAAAGGTATACTATGCAAGATTGGTTACTGTTTGCAGACATGCTCGTCAGGGAAAGTAAAAGCCAATGCCTGCTGCTTAAGTTCTGGCATCTGGTCGCTACCTTTGTATAAAGCCCCGACTCCACCAGCGTGTGTCGGAGGTACACACCCATAAACATCCTGAACACAGAAAGCAAAAACAAAATGAGAAAATAAAGGCTTAAGGCAGAGTCTCTGCCGCAAAACACACTGCCTCACACTTCTAGTGGGTCATACATGATGATTTAGGGGGATTACTTCTGTTTAAGTCCATACATTGTTTTTTAGGAAAATCCTGCATAGTATATCCTAAACTACCCATGGTTTGAGACTAACATCATATAATATTTTTCTTATCTGGAGCACTACTTATACACTATTTCTGACAAGATGAGACTTCATTACTACATGTTAATGATGATTGTGCTGTGACAAGACATCAAACTGATCTTTACTTCTTGCTTTCCTGAATATTTTAGGTAAAGAAGAAAGAATACCTTGGTAAGTTTGTGTGCTTGTTTGTTTTTGTAACATCACATCACATCACAATATGCGGAAGTGTTTAATCAAACTGATTATGTTCTTTTTGTTTGTGGACACAGTGGATGAAAAAAAATTAACAGAGCAAATTCTGGCGCTCAAGAAAGAGAGGACTGATGCTCTCGCCAAAATGTCTGAACTCCAGAAACAGGTGGGTTACAAATGTGATCGAATATCTATGAGCTACATTTGAAGAAGCTTAATCATTATCTGAAATGTTCTCATTTGTTTTTTCTTCTTTTTTTGAAGACTGAACGTCTGAAAGAAAACCAAAAACAGTCAAAGGAAACAGTTAGTACAACAATGAAAAAGGTTCAAGACCTGGAGGTAAGCAACAAGAAACCAAGGATACTTTTCATCTTTGTGTATTTCCTCATACTATATTGAGCTATTAAGAACGGGGAAGTGTACTCGCTGCACCTGTAAATGGCTTATGGGTGTTGCATATGATTTGGACAGCAAGTTCTCATTTTTTTAAGAACTGTCAGTGAAGTTTCTCTCATTACCTTTTTGCAGAGTAAAGTTTTGGAAGCAGAAACACGGAATGAACACATGGCCGAGGAAAAGAACAAATATGCAAAACTTCTAGAAGAGGAGAGATCAAACTCTTTACAAAATGGCACCAGGGTAATTGTTTAATACTTTTAACTTCCTCTTATTTCTTAAGCCGTTGTGACATTTTCATGATGCCTAGCGGTTTCTTTAACAGATTGAGAAACTGGAGAAATCAAACGAAAAGCTACAGCTGAGCAGGAAGAAGATTCAGGAGGCTCTCGCTAAGGTACAAGTCCTCACGTTATGTTCTGCACATTGCAAGATCATGTGAAGGTCGTGGTGTCAGCTTCTCTTATCAACTATGTGTGCTTGCTACAGACTACTGTCCTCCTGGACGAGGCCAAGATTCGTGAAGATGCCAGAAACGTCCAGCACAAATGTCTGGAGAAAGATTATGCAGCACTAAAAGAAGAAAATAAAAAAGTAAGATAATATAGATTTGTATTAGAGTTAATTGAAATGGGATTATTTTAGATTCTGTTTTCCTGAACCACTTTCCTTACTTCCTGTTCCTACAGCTCAAAACCACCATTAAGAGCTGGGAGGACAAACACAAGGAGCTGAACGAGCAGATAAAAGTCTATCAGAAGTCTCAGAAAGAGCTGGAGGACTCAGTGGTGCTCAAAGATCACAACGTGGAGGTCAGGATCTTTTTTAACTACCGTCACAATTTTTCTTGGATATTAGCTGTAAATATAAGTCCTTAACTTGCGTCGACTTACCTCACACAAACATGTCTCCCTGACAGGTGCTGTCTGATCTTCTGGCAGACCTAGACGCTTGTGATTTGCAGAAAGGCGACACCAAAGTTTTAGCCAATGGTGAAGTAGCACCTGGTTAGTCCAACTCTATTATTAATTAATAAAAGAAATTATACACTTGCTAATAGTCATTGGTTAAAGTCTTAAAGGGACAGTACACCTCAAATTCAGAAATACATATTTTTCCTCTTACCTGCAGTGCTTTTAGTCAATCTAGATTGTTTTGGTGTGAGTTGCTCAGTCTTGGAGATTATGGCCATAGAAATGTCTGCTGTCTGCCGTCTCCAATATAGGATGCCATACACATGCCGCATTTTTTGCTCCCTCACATTCATTGTTTTCAGTGTAGCTACGCAGCAGGCACGCTTAAACGACAAAGTGACGCCATCATGGCGTGCACACCTATTTTTCAGGGCGCAACGGCTGTGCCCTGAGATAAACCCAGTTAAACTTTTGGAATGCAGCAGCGCGCACCGCATGTCATCTGACGAGGACCAACTAATCATAGCCGACAGATATTTCTCCCTTCTTAGGTAAATATCAGTCTGTGATAAATATGGAGAAGTTGATCATTTTGGTGCAGGGCTTTTCATCTGTTCCCCGGACGATATGCCCACACACTTACAAACAGCACCTGGAGAAAGAAAAGCTCTGCATTCACGATTTCAGGTAAATAGGCTATGATATGGTGCTGGTTAAGATTGTTTGGCAACCTCAGACACAACCTGCCACCGCGCTCTTGACAGCTGGCTCAAAAAAGGCACAAAAGTAGCGCCCAGCACCCGACCTCGCATTTTCCAGGTGGGTAAAGAAGTGGCATGTGTACGCCCCCTAATTGAACTAGATGGCATTTGGCTCGTGGTGCACAAGGCGCCAAAAAATACATTTGAAAAAAAAATCTTTCAGAGATCATAACCCAGTTACTCAAGTCAATCCACAGACTTTGTTGTAAGCAGTAAACTTTTTTCTTAATGTCAAACTACACCCACCAATCGAATCGCAGCAGAAGGAAGTGTGCATCTACTCATGGATGAGAGGCTCGTGCTCGTGACAGCATGATATGTAAACAAAAATGGCGTCCTCCTCAGCTGAACTGTAACATTAGCTAGCTCAGTGGAGCTAGATGAGCTTGCAGCACTTCCTTCTGCACGGTGATACGGTTGATGGGTGTTGCTTGGTAGAAAGAAAACACTCCTACATGAAACTGCTGACAAAGAGATCTATGGATTATTTTAAATAACTGGATAATGAAGGCAGACATCTCCACGGCAGTTTGGATTTTCGGGTGAACTGTCTCTTAAAGTGCCACCATATATTTGTTGTCACAGTATAAATTATGTGTTCAGTTTCATACTGACTGGTTTGTGACTTTTCAGTGTCTCTTTCAGACAAGAAGGTAGCTATAAAGAACCGAATCAAACAGATGATGGATGTCTCACGGGTAAGATATCACTAACTATTTTATAAACTGTAACTGCTTGGATGAGGAATGTTGATTCAAACATTCTACAGTTATGTGTTTCTTTTATTTAAAATACCTTCGCATGATGTGTTTCCAGGTCCAGACCACTCTGGCTGTGATCGAAGAAGAGCGTGATCGCTTCATGACCAAACTATTGAATGAAGAAAAGACTAGGAAATCACTGGAAGGTATGTTGGTTGTGGTTCCTTTGAGTTGTGTCACCTTTGAATTTTGAAGTTTTTTCCCTGCCTCTCTCTGAACATACCATCGTATATTGCAACAGAACAACACCAGGAGCTGGAACACGCCATCGGATCCCTAAAAAGCGAGAAGAGCCAAGTTGAAAACCAGCTAAAGATGCTCCAGCAGAAAAACGAAATCATGGTCGAGATGTATCAGCAGAAGGAAAACGCTTTGCAGCAGTAAGTGAAGCCATAAAAGTCAGTCATCACTTTATTAACCATGCTGTTACACACTAGAAAATCTGCTCCTGATGAATATGAATAAGCAACGCTGTTTGAGCTTAATCCGCTCAGACATCTCATGAATAAAAGCATGTGTCTTTGAAATGGAAAAGATGTGGAGGAACCCTGTGTTGCTGTTATTTGAAGTTTCTGTGGCTTCACAGGAGATTAACCAAGGAGGAGTTGGAGCGACGCAGCAGAGAGAGTCAGCTGTCTGAGGTGGGAGGGAAAGCTGTCGAGGCCGAGGAGCAGGTTAAAGTCTTACGGCAACGCATCAATGAAATGGAGGAGCAGATGAAGAAGACTGAGGAAGTCTACAAAGAGCAGGTTGGTATTAATTTTTGAACGAAGAAGTACAGAGAGGAATCTCACTGAAACCTGAATCTTTACTGAATATCTTCTTCCTTGTTTCTTTTTTCAGATAAAAGAACAGGAAAACAAAACTCACTCCAACTGGGTACGTTGCACAGAGTGGCACAATTTATTCTCATATGCAGATGTGCTAGAAATGGTCATTTAAGCCTGTTTGATAATAAGATGAGGCATAAAGATTTTAGTTGCACACTAATTATCTGTTACGTCTCCAGGTAAATGCTCGTAACGCAGAGCGAGCTCTGAATCAAGAGAAACTTGAATCATCAAAGCTCCGTGAAAAGTAAGTGTTGGCAGAATTAGTAAAAACATTGCTTCATTGTTGTTGTTTACAGTTTAACTGAACAAGTTTTAAATTCCTGTTGGTAGAGCAGATCATTTGACTAATCTAGAGCAGATTATTCATATTATCAACAGAGATTTATGATTATTAGTCATTTTGAAGCAAAAATACCCAGCATTCACTGGTTTCAGCTCTTCAGATGTGAGGATTTGCTCTCATTTTTATTATATGTCATTGTAAATTGAATATTATTTGGCTCTTGACAAAAGGAACAACTTGGTCCTTGAACACTGGGCTTTGGGAAAAACCTCAGCAGATTAATTTATAATGAAAATAATATTTAACCTGTCTGTGGTACTTATTGCATCTAACGGTTTTTGTTTGTCCTTTTACCCATTAACAGACTGGCTGTACTCACCTCCCAGCTTAATGAGCGCCGTGCTCCTCTCTTCAGACCCAACTCTGGACAGCCTGCAGGCCCTCGTCAAGGTAAACACACCACACAACATCTCCTGCTGTTTTCTTCCCATTAGGACAGTTTCCATCCTACAGAGCTTTGAGAGGAGGATCCTGTTTTCTAATGAAATCCTGCATGTCTTTCTTTTTGTTTTTTGTTTGTAGTATAAATGAGAAAGAAGTTGTGGTTGTTCATTTGTCATTTCAAAGAAGCCGGAAAGAGGACTTGTCTCTGCATATATTGTTGTATATCATCAGCTGTTTCTTTTCCTTTGGTAAATGATGGTTTGATCGTAACAGGTGATTCATATGGGGCCTCTCCTGTGAGTGGGGGTGCTCCATCCCCTCCAATAATGATTGAGGGTCCCAGGCGCCCTCCTTCTGCCCCTGTAGGGCGAAGAATTGACCCGTATGGTGAGTCCCGGTGGATTATTTCGCCCTCTTTAATCCTCCCTACAGTTGGACCTCATCCCTTCACTCCAACCTTGTTTCCTTAAATCTTTTCTCCTCTGTCACACCTGATTTTCTTATTCTTTTCAGATCTTTTACCTTCCTGAGTTCTCCTTTTATTTCTTCCTAGTTTGTATAACATCCTGATTCCTCCGTCTTCACCTCTCTTTCACCTGCTCTTGTTTTTTCCCTTTGAAATTTCCATTGAAGTTTTTGTGTTGCTGTTGATTTGTGCTTCACCTTTTGTTCTTTAAAGGCCCTAAAAACATGTTTCTCAATCAGCTTCTGAGTATAAGCAACAGGTTCCTAAACCTAAACAGTCCTGATGAAGCAGATTCACTGAATTTTTTAGTGTAAAACTCATAATAAATAATACAGGATGGGATTATTTTGTATCTGTGATTGTTGCTATAGTCATGAATTACAGATAATTCCAATGGAAACCAAGTTTTCCGAGGCTTTAAAATCATCCAGAATACTTTGTTTCCTTTTAATGTTGTCCTCATGGATTAGAGAAGACCCTGTGCCCTTGTAATAATTTGTTTCTCCTTGTTAGTGTCTTACAACTGTGTCTTCCCTGGAAACGTACAACAGGCAGAGTCTTGAGGGATTTCATTCATCATTGTATCGTCTTTTCTTCTCCCCTCAGGTCCGCGACCTCCATCAGACCCACACGGTCGTTACGCTGAAAACAAACACATCTCTGGGATGGGTATGTTGTCTACAGTCTCTTTGTTTCAAAGGGTTCACCTTTGCTTTTAACGTCTGTCCAACACCGTGCTGTTTCTCCTCTTTCAGAGATGATGGGCCCCCGGAGCTCGTCACCTGCCAACATGGATGGATCTGTAAGTCTTTTTCTCATCAGATCATTTTTAATTCAATACCTTCCCTCCTTCCATGTGAAGGCCTAGAGCTCCTACCTACATGTCCGTTGTGTCTGTCCCTGCTCTAAAACAGACACAGGCAGTAGATCCACAGATAAAAGCAGAGACACAGGCTGAGGCCTCTACAGACAGTCCAGAGCCAGTGAGTATAGAGGCTGTCCAGGTGTTAAGGCGTATGCAAGCACGCTACCCCCACTGCCTTAAAGATCGATTTGGATTTGGGAAGACATTCAAGGCGTTTCACTTCACTGGGGCTGACTTAACTTTTTGGGCTGAGTGTGTGGTTTCACCTGTTCTCACAGCACTGAGAGACGCAGAGTCTGAACTTGAGCTAAAATGTGTCTTGGAAAATATTTGGGTCTGTGAAAGCTGCAAATGTGTGTCAGAGGTCGAGTATTTGTGACAGTGGTCTGGTTTTTCATCCAATAATCATGGTGTGTGGTTACTGGTCATGTGATTTGAGCCCTGGCTAAATGCACTTTTTGTAAATTGTGTGGTTTGCGGATCTTCTCACTGCATGACTAAAACTGTGATCCATCTATACTCACTTAGTAGTGATGGCCAAATGAAGCCTCATAAAGCATTTTCTTCATTTTATGAGCCCACTAGATGGCGCTAATTGTTCAACAAAAGGTTGAAAGCAGACTGAAAGGCCATTCTTTGAGCCTCTCTCTTTAAACCATGAGCGCCATCTAGTGGGCTCAGAAAATAAAGAAAATACTTCAGGAGGCTTCATTTGGCCGTCACTACTTACAGAACCAACTAAAACTCTACAGACTGCACTTGAACACCACACATTCCTCTTTTTCACTATCGTCCGTCTTTCTCAGGGACCTGGATCCTTCCTAGCGTCTCCAATCAGGGACTCACCGGGCCCCATGGTCCAAGGACCTCCCCCCGGCCCTGGACCCCATGACCAGCTCCCCCCTCCAGGACCCCCCGGCCGCCTGCCGCCTCCTGGACCTTACAGACCTCCCCGACCTGGCCTCTACCACCTCCCACCAGGTCCTCATGGTCCCCTTCCTCCAAATGTACCTCCTCATCTTGGACCACCACTACCAGCCAACGGACACCCAGGCATGCCCCTGCCTGGGCCAATGGGAGGAGAGTTTGGGCCTCGACCTGCCAACGGACATGCATTCCTACCCAGGCCGGGCCCTGGACCTGTGCTTGATCCTCGGGGTCCGCCACCGCCACACTTCCGTCCCCCTCCACCTCACTTCGGACCGATGCCTCTGCCACCTGGTACGTTCCGCCCTTTAATGATGAGTAATAAAATTTAAATTGAATCTAATGCTTACAATAAAGGAGTGTACGTACCTGGGATGTTTTGTTTTTGTGTTTTACTGTGGTATTAAGAGTCATGGAATTTCTCTGGTATTGGTATCGACTGATAAATGTCTGGTATGACCAGCTGCAGACCCTGTGAATCATGAACTTGACAGAATACCTGAGCTGTTTCTCAGTCTGTCTCCTCCTTTATCACAACATCACATCCCTTCTGTTTTGTTCTGTTTAGGTGTCCGTGGACCTATGGGACCACGTCCACCAATCCCTCCTGACATGCGCTACATGGGACCGCGTGATCACACCGGCCCACCAATGAACCTGCCTCCCGGCGTCCCTCCCCACCCCGTACACGGCGACGCATTCAGTCACGCTCCACCCGATGCCCTCCACAACTCACACACCGGCCCCAGACAGGACCTGCACGTGAAGCAGGAGGCCCCTCAGGACTCAGCGAGGCCAGCGATGGTCAAGCCTTAAAGACTCCACCAAGCTGTGGCAGAGGACTTGAACTTAACCCCCAAACCCCCATCACATTAACAACCAACAACCCAGATCCTGTCTAAACAAAGGTCATGATTATTTTCATATATCACTTAAAATAAAAAAAAAAAGCATTGATGTTTATTTAAAAAAACAAAAAAAACATGGTCCTTAAATTAAAGCATCAATAATTATGTGTCTGAATCAATATGAGTTAAGAGGGTTGCCACTTTTCTAAACCGCTTATTGTGCAATAATAATTCATCATATGCCAGAGGATTTTCATTTTTGTTGATCTTTTAAAAAAAAATATATATAGCAATGATTTTTAAGGGGCAATTTTTTAAATGTCATTTCCTGTGGAAATTATTTTAAAAAAAGGAGAGGGAGGAGGGAGTTTAGCTTCTAGCATTTCAGGAATACCATAATTTCCCAAAGCTGTTGCTTTAGAGCCGACTGTAAAGCAAATGTGTAATTTGATGGCCAGATGTATAACTTATTTTACTATGTTGGTAGAACTTTTAATAATAAAGAATGTAAAAGCTGTCGGTGTTGCGTCACTAATCACTCACAGGATGTACAGTGGTGTGAAAAAGTGTTTGCCCCCTTCCTGATTTCTTACTTTTTTGCATGTTTTCCACACTTAAATGTTTCAGATCATCAAACAAATTTAAACATTAGTCAAAGATAACACAAGTAAACATAAAATGCAGTTTTTAAATGAAGGGTTTTATTAATGAGGAAGAAAAAAATCCAAAGCTACATGGCCCTGTGTG
>NC_065517.1:21830075-21860478 GCF_006386435.1 Epinephelus moara | reverse complement strand
GGGGGCAAACACTTTTTCACACAGGGCCATGTAGCTTTGGATTTTTTTCTTCCTCATTAATAAAACCCTTCATTTAAAAACTGCATTTTGTGTTTACTTGTGTTATCTTTGACTAATGTTTAAATTTGTTTGATGATCTGAAACATTTAAGTGCGGAAAACATGCAAAAAAGTAAGAAATCAGGAAGGGGGCAAACACTTTTTCACACCACTGTATATACTTTTCTACGTGTCAAGGCGTTTGCTTTATTTGTAGAAAATAAGACATACATCTGAGCTGCTGCGAAGACAGAAACATGCTGATGCTCTGGATGAAACCACCAACCAAGCTGCTTCATTTGTAGTTTATTAGAAATTAAAAGCATTGTAAATGTTCGATACAATCCCCGTCAGTCTGTCAGACAAAACTCAAAGCGCTCCACAGGCCTCGCTTCACCCCGTCTTGTCGCGCTTCATCATACACACACACAGTTACTGTATACTCAGCAGTTAGTGTATCTTACAGTTAATTTACAGTCCTGAATATTGTGACGTTACAAAAATAAAATCTGAAATCAAACATGTAGATGTTTTTAGTGAACACAAACATCTGCAGAGTCAGACAGGAAACATAAAAACTTACATGCAACTTTAATTAAAATAAAAAAAGCCCTTAATGACAGGGTGGTGTGAGATCTCAGAAGGTAGTAGTGGGCTCAAGGAGAAGACGATTCCTGTCCTTTGCCGGTAAAGATGCATCCTCTATAGATCAAATATATCTGTATACATAACATCTGATCTGCAGATTAACACTTGGTTTAAAAAGAAACGCTCCCGGGGCAGGTGACGATCGTCCAACCTGAACGTTTCTGCTCGCTTAGAAAAAAACATCTGGACCGCAACACTGAATACAGAATCATGCAAACCATGCTGCATCCAATTTAATCTTAATGCATTTATAAAACCGTATGAAACTGTATTTAAATATAGTAAATCCAATACATACTGAAGCAGGAACACTGAACTGAGATGGAGACATTTAACTGCTACTCTTATTAATTCTGTGCTGAAACAAATATTTAGTACAGAAATTATATTTGAGATATGTCCTGACAAAGCCGACACCACGTTTAAAAATGGTCAGTGCATCATAAAATGACACCTACTGTATGTTTCACCTATACCTGCACCAGTTTAACATGACAGATGCCACTGCTGGATTCAATACTGTCTGTGACTTTTTAAGTGTTTAGGATTACTATTATATATAATTATAAATGTGCTGTTTTCATCTTATGATAGCTTTAATGTAGAGACAACGGCGTGCCAGCTGAAACTTGAAGAACATATTGAACAGCAGGAAGAGCTCTGATTGGACATGCACACACGACAGCTGCCCAATCAGAGTATCTGCTGCTTTAAATTAAGGCCGCACTAATCAAACGCGTTATACTTTTAACAACTCAAATGACTAATTGTTAAAGTGGAAACTGTGAATGTTAAAGCACATAAATTCTGAGATGATTGTAAATTAATTTATCTAATACTCTTTAAAAATTATTTTTGTGATCCAGATTTTCTCAGACACGTCACTACTGGGAGAGTCTTTTCATAAAACTAGGCTGTCTATGTGGTAAAAAGACGAAAATACTTTTGAGATTGGTGCCAGAGAAAAAAGAAAAGGGCTGTGACATTTGCTTTTGCTCAAGAGGTAGAAAACCTACAACTACCAGAATGCACTGCACCAGTCCCACTAGTGGGTGACACAATGCAGCTGGGCCGTTTGGCAAGGAAACTCTAAAAGAAGGAGAGGACATGACGTCAGTTTCACATTGGAGCCAGACTTTGTTGTCAGTTCTATTGGAGTTAAAAGGAGAAGACATGGCAGTCACACTATAACCCATCATATCTTTAGTGTTTCAACTTTGACTGAAAAATCCTTCCACCATATTTAAGAAACACACATTATACGATATTTATCTAAATGTGCACATTTGTTTTTCTTGTTACTGGTCTCCAAACAGATCATGGCTCTGTCCGTCAGCTGCATATTCAACTTAAGCCCATGTTTGCTCTGAGCTACATCATGAAACGCAGCCAACCGGGACGGGTCAGTTCAATTCAATAGAACATTTGCTATCACTCTCTGACACCGCAGCTCTGTTTGTTTCTGTTACACCTTCACCAGAGTTATCGCTTAACATTAATGATTTTATCCCCAAATTAACATAGGGCGTCCACTGACTATCGTAGCTAAACAAAGTCCAACTGCTAACTTAGTTCACTGACGAACAAAGCAACAAGTACCGGTAAGTAATGGAGGTCCAGATTTAGCGCCACCTCCTGATTATATTTAGAAACATTATAGAGCATCCTAACGTTAGCCCTCCTGATTATTAAATATCCTTAACTGTTTGAAGGTTGGTCAGTAATGATATCAAATACATGTAGCCTACAATACTTCCTGCTAGCAGCAGGTAGGTTAGCGATCTTGGACCCAACAGGGGCAGCTGACGGACAGAGCCGTGATCTATTTGGAAACCAGTAACAAGGAAAACGAACATGCACATTTAGATAAAACACAGTTGACAAAGTTTGTTTGAATCTGGTGGAAGGATTTTTCGGTCAAAGGCGAAACAACAAAGATATAATGGGTTAGAGTGTGATTTGCCCTCCCACTGACTTAAATAGCAGTGGCACCAAAGTCTAGCACACATGCAAAATTCGAACGCTGTCACTGACGTCATGCCTTTTCTGTCTTTTATAGTTTCCTTGCCGTTTGGTAAATTGACACAGGAAACAAAATGGCGGCAGGTCTGGTAACAAACGATCTCAAATTACATTTCAACTGTAAGCTAATACATGTTAATGAAAACATTTTCGGCAAGAAATAGGCAACACAGTAACAGAATCTTGGTTTATATTTCATCAGCGCGGCTTAGTTCCACCATGTTTTTGGCTTGTAGCGCCGAGATGTGGCTGCTGGTAAGATGGAGGCAAGTTTACCACACTTTATTAACACAGTGGTTCCCAACTGGTCCAGACACAGGGTCCAGATTTATCTTCAGTCATTAGTTCAAGGTCCTCACAGTTTGATTTATTCAGCATCATACTTGTGTTTGACCATGTGGTTGAGCTAGTTTGCTGTCTCTGTCATGTAGCTGTCCGTTAGTCACTTACTCTACAGCAGGGAACGGCACTTCTGGGAACCACTGCATTAACACAATCGGTAAAGTATCTCTTTTAGCAAGAATAAATAAAACTAAATTATTAATTTGGGGAATTTAATTATTTTTATGCATTTAATAAATTCATCGAATCAATTAATAATAATTAAACACGATGAAAGTCTGTAATCGTGGCACACACAAACCATTGTGGACTAACTTTTAATATCTGCAAACACTGATACTGTTTGCATTTTGTGTTATTTATTCAGGGAATGACTTTGCAAACTCCACATGAAACTCAAATGAAGCACCTGCAGTAACTCACGTTGTGTCCCATTTACCAAAAATCAGTGAGCTGAGGAAGACTGGAGATGAGGTGGGTTGACTGTTTCAACATAACCCTGCTGTGATATGAACGCCGTGTGTCTCCACCTGGTCATAGGCAAACGTATTTAGAGTGTTTTTGGAGGAGGGATACGCACTTGGCAACAGAATCAAAGAATACAAAACTCTTTACTTTCTTCATATACTCATTGGGAGAAAAAACGACCTTGGTTTAGTATTGCTGGATGTGATGAGGTGGAGCACCACACTCTGCTGGATGTGGGTGCTGGGAGAGATTAAAAAGAGGGCGGGTCAAAGTTCGAGGCGCGCTGCGACTTAGCTGTCCTTGTGTAACGTCTGATGGAGATGGAGATAGAGTTGTTTCTTTGTTAGAAGCTGCAGTTTCTTCCTCTTGAAGTCTGTGGGCTTCTTGTACCTGAAATCAAAGCAGGTTCAGTTTATACGTCATGTTTCACAAAGGAATCGCTCACATGATTTAAATGTCACGTGTCAGTGGACTCACAGTTCGATGACGATGGGGCCGGGTTTGATCTCGTCCATTTCCATGAAGGCAAAACATTTAGTGCTGGTAAACCTCTTTTTGGGTTTGTAGTGCTTGAATTCGAAGAAGATAGCTGCTCCTGGAAGAACGCACAGTGGGTTTCACAACATTAACTAAAGGGTTAACATACTAAATAATTACTGCACATCTAGACCCCAGTGGCATTAAAGGATAAGACTGGCCTTACTCTATACTTCGTTCGTCTCGGTACGTTTTCATGCACAGTGAAACCGAGCAACAGGTATAGCTCGACTACGCCATTTAATTGGACTACTGTCCTTGTCCCAGGATACAAGCACAGGAGGGGAATCCATTTATTGACAGAAGTATGTCCGACTCTGCTACAATAGGCAACAATATGCCCCCTTTCAGCTTGTGTTATTGGACCTTTTTCTGGTTGACCTATCTCGTCACAGACCAAACAATCGACAAGTTAGCTACGGTTAGCTAGCGGCAAACTGGTGCCATAATGGACAACTTAACAGCTCTGTACATTTCGGCTCTGCATGGTGATTTCGCCATGTTGTTTCCAGCTTCTTCCTCTGTTATGCCTTTAATACTATTCGAGTTCCAGGTTGCAAGTTTTTTTTTCCTAGGATGGCGAAGGCAAGACCCGCCCCACTCTGCCCTACCCTAACCAATCTCATTCCTCATGCCTAGCCCTAACCAATCCAGCCAAAAAAGGCAATGACTACTAGCCAATCAGAGGGAGAGTAGGGTGAGCCGTGCCTTTGCCATCCTAGGAAAATCAAATTACCTTCCAGGTCACAGCCCGGGGCGGAAACTGTGG
Source organism: Epinephelus moara (assembly GCF_006386435.1). Lineage (NCBI taxonomy): Eukaryota > Metazoa > Chordata > Actinopteri > Perciformes > Serranidae > Epinephelus > Epinephelus moara. Next base: position 21,855,654 of record NC_065517.1, on the reverse strand, counting down.
AGCATGCAGAGTGCCAAGGCCAGTTTGGGTCCGATTGACCGCAGACATGCAGGTGTAATTTGACTCCCGAATGCATTATCTGGGTGTGTTAGTCCTACTTTGAGAACTTCGATTTAATACGATTTTAGTCAGGCTAACATGTTTACATGTACTTTAAAAGTCTGGTTTAAGATGGACCAACACAACAAATCAATTTTCTCTAATATCATGTAAATGTACTGACTCAATACTTTTCGAATGACCTCCCTTGTCTGTGACGTCGTGTGGCCGCGAGCCGGATGAGTGTTGGAGATATCGGCCGTAGAGATTGCTGCCTTCTCTTGAGTATAATGAACTATAATGGTACTCCTTGTGGTGCTCAAAGTGCCAAAAAAAAACTGACTAGGAACTATTTTATTTCTACCGAACTGCACACATTAAGCGAATCACAGTGCAGAAGGAAGTGTGCATCTACTGCTAGCTCACCTAGCACCACTGAGCTAGCTAATGTTACAGCTCAGCCGAGGTAGGCGCCATTAATGATTACTTCTCAAGCTGTCACAAGCCTCTCTTCCGTGAGTAAATGAACCTTTTCTTTGTAGTTGGCGATGGAGGAAAATAGTTCCTACATGACATTTGATTGCTATATCATAGGCAAACTGGAGTTGCTTGAGTTTCTTGAAGACGTTTCACCTCTCATCCAAGAGGCTTCCTCAGTTCCAACAGACTGGTGCAGAGTCGCAGGCTCTAAACTCTGTGTGGGTGTGAACCCTTACAAAGTCGTTAGAGTCACCTGTGCTCTGAGATTCAGAGTCGTTAAGATCACCTATGAGTCGTTGACCCACCCAGCCATCATGTGTGTCTAGTTGCCTACGATATAGGACTTAAGATTACCATGACCTGGATGACTGAGAATCTTCACTGACATCCTGCTGACAACAAGGTCTGTGGATTATCTTGAGTAACAGGGTCATGATTTTTGGAAGGAGACATTGCTGTTGAGTGCAACCGACTTCCGTTATATTGGAGAGAAGGCAGACATCTCTACAACTGATATCTCCAACACTCCGCAACTCACACCAAAACAACCTAAACTGATGGACAGCACTGCAGGTAAGAGGATAAGCATGTATTTTTGATTCTGGGGTGAACTGTCTCTTTAACATACAGTACATTAACAAGCAGTTGTGCCTTCAGTATGCCTTCAGTGCCCACTGTCACTGTACTGACAAATCCTGTGCGACAGTGTGACTCATTCTGTGTCTTTGATAGTGACACAGAGGGATAAGATATAAAAATCTTTAGCTACACAGACAGTGATTGTTAGTGGGATCAGTTCATTGTTGATTTCCATCTTTGAAATGGAAACAGACAACTTTACCTTTTGGTAATCTCTCCACATGTCTCTGGATCTCCACGTCCACGCTGAAGTGAATGTAGGTGTCTTCCTTCCTGGAGGCCACAGGTGTGTCCTGCACTGGGTTCACATCTATGCCGTTCAAATCTGCAGCCAGAGAAACAACAGTGTGATCTTGGTTTTGGCAAATCAAATGTTTTATACTCAGATTTAAAGGTGATGTACGTCAGCAGCATTCTCACAGAGATGTGAACAAGTACCTTTGACACTGATGGTCATGTACGGATCGATGCACTGCCCAGCATCCTTCAACCCGATTTTTTCGATCTTTAGTGTGAGTAGTGTCATCCCAGGCTCTGAGGGTAACCGTGGCAACAAGGTACCTGTAGAGGACAAAGGTTGCAGACAGTTGCCTTAACAACAGAAAGAGATGTCATCTGAGATTAGCCAATAGCAGGCAGTATTTTCAGTGGCATGCTCTTCACCATCAGGTTACACGCTTTAGTGTCTGGGACTGATGAGGCAACATTTGTTTTTGTCAGTGGAGTCTGGCTTTGAAGAGAGCACGGATGAGTTTCACTTTCAGTTTATCAACTGATGTTCTGGTATAGCTTTGCTGTTGTTTAACACGGCCCCCGATCACTTCAATTTATCAAGAATTTTCTCAGATTTCAGATTCTTTTTTCACCGGAGGCACGCGATTAAACGCCCAGGCTCTTCTACTAGTCTGGTGCAGCTACACACTTTGACAAATAAAGGCCTGTCGCAATTAGAAGCCTGGTCTGGTTGCCAAGCAGTTCATCTTTTTGAAAGTTCTTTAAATCTATAAAACCCAGCTCAGACCAAAGATTCACAGTGAGACAAGTTGAAACGTGCAACATGCATGCAGCAGCGACCCACAGCGACCCACCATCCGACACCAGCACACTGTGAGGACGGAAACAGAGGACTCGGCAGGGACGGAGCACCTGCTGCAGCAAGCGAACACGCCATCTGCGGCCATTTTAACTTGACCAGCAGACTTCACTACAAGCTGATTGGCTGTTGAAACATGTTCTAAAACCAGACACTGGCGATTTGACCAGCTGAGTTGCACGTGACACCATCAGCCGGCGTGAGTCGAGCTCAGACCGGCCAGTTCACTCCGCTGCAACTTTTCTCTGCAACGTTCTAAAACGGTTTCGTCTTGTCAGCAGCGGCTCTACTCCGAGCTCCCTCCAGATGTCAGAAGGTGTTTCTCATAAAGATTAATCCAACTTCTGAATATTGTTGTAACAGGATAAAGTGGTGTTGTGTCGGTGTGCCGGGTGGCGTATAACAAGTGTCATAACATAACACATAATTGATGTTATTTGAAGCCTAAAGGCCTGTCCCAAATATAGGCCTGTTGAGTTTAGTGATTTAAGCAAATATTAGCCCGGGCTATTAATTGAAGTTTTATGGAAACTTCTATAAAAATGATCATTTCAGAGTCCCTTTACATTTTTGTCAGTTCAGCAACAGGCCATGTGTTCCCACTAACAGGCAGTGATAAAAACACGCCGGTCATGCAGCAGAGAACGAGTTCAGACGTTGGTCGATAAAAGCCGTACCTTGTGAAGCTGCTAATGAGGCAGGCAGGAATGAGCGGTGAAGCCATGCACAGCACCGACAGAAGGAAACAAAAAGACACACAGTCAAACAGCCCTCCCAAACAACAGGACAACATGACACAACAAACGTCCCTCAAACAGCAGGTGTGTTTGATTAACTGTAACAGACACAGTACCGGGGGCTCTAGGGGGGAAAGCCTCTATGGATCCTGTTCCTGCTGCAGCGTCCTCCTCCTCCTCCAGCTCCAGGTTCTCCTCTTCACCTGGAGCGAAGATTTTCCTGACAGAGGAATGGCAGGTTAGATGACGTCAACGCTCACGCAGGATGTTCTGTAAAATACAGGCTCAAACTCGCAACAGTGAGAGATATAAGTAAAGGATATTTACCTTAGGGGCACTGGCTGCACATCAAAGGGGAATTTTTTGTTGTAGGTCAGAATATTTTGAATTACTGCAGACACAAAAGGAGGAAGATCAGAATACACAGTCACGACAGCAGCATTAACAAGGTGACACTTAGTAACTCCCAGTCGCTACACTTACTGGTTTCCAGTTTCTTCAGCTCTTCTAACTTGAAGTCCTCCTTTGACTGTGTGCACTGCAGAAGAACAGACATATTTAATACTCTCATATGCAGCAACTGTTCCCATTTAAATAATTTGTAAGTGCACAAAGGTGAGAGTAGGTGGAAGCACTTGAATCACAAATACTGTCAAGTGGAAAGTTTGATATGTTCTTAAAAGTCCTCATCTATGCTGACGATTAATGTATTTATACATATACATATATATTCTTTTTAAGAAGCAACATTATTGGTGTATTGATTTGTTGTTCATCCTTATTGTTTGGGTGGTCACACCAGACAGGAAGGGAGGATGGGGTAGGATTTAAGTTGCATTTGTACACTAGTTCAATGATTCTCAAATAGTGTGCACACCTGTGGGATTTTGTGATAACCACACATTATTATAGCAATATTCAACTTGGTCTACACAAAAAGTGATGAACTAATTTTTAATTGACTGTATCAGTATGTTGTGCACACTCATTTCCTAATGAAGAGGTAAACTCTGCCTAAAAAATTTAATTTAATTTAGTTTAATTTAAAAACATCTTCACAGGAAACCTACTTGTCGCCGTTCATGCATGGGAATTATAAGTGTGTGACACATCACATTATCTTACATTATTTCCTGTTTAAATTAATGTGTTATTGGTCATTTGATGTAATTTTAAAAACTTTAAAATGAATCCTTGAATAATTTTGTTAAACATTTAATGAGTAATAGCTGGTTGTCGATTGTTATTTGATTTTAGTAAATAAAAACACACATTTATCAATCAATCAATCAATCAATCAATCAATCTATTTTATTTATAAAGCCCAATATCACAAATCACAATTTGCCTCACAGGGCTTTACAGTATACGACATCCCTCTGTCCTTATGACCCTCGCAGCGGATAAGGGAAAAACTCCCCAAAAAAAACCCTTTAACGGGGAAAAAAACGGTAGAAACCTCAGGAAGAGCAACTGAGGAGGGATCCCTCTTCCAGGACGGACAGTCATGATAAGAGTGATAACACAGGTTATACAGTCTATTGTATACAGATATAAATACAGGTGTGCCTTGGGCATAAAACGTTTAAAAACCACTGCACTAGACTGATGTTCGCTGATTGTTTTACATACTAAAAATAAATATTGCAAGTCATAAAAAGAGAATACGCAATTTCTTTGACGACTCAAAGCAACAAAACTTTCTGAAAGTTTAAACAGTACCATGAATAATAATTCCTCCTCTTGGAATTTGTGTGACTTTGATGACCCCTCAAGGCAGAGCATATGTTCGACACAGAAAGACAGTTTGTAAATTGTCTGTTTCTAGCAAAAATATTAATATTGAATACAAACAGGGATGCACGATATTGATTTTTTTTGTCGATATCTGATATGCCGATATATAACAACTTACTTGGCCAATAACTGATACAGATATCGATATATCCACTTTTTTTCTCCCACTTAATTTCAGTGATCATCAGGTCTCTTCTGTAATGGAAGTAGCATCATATTATGTATGTATACTCTTGTTGTGATGCCCCCCAGCAGATGGAGATATTAAATACGATGATTTTCAGAGTATGTAAAATTTTTTCATTGTGTCAAATAAAATAAAAAAAGCATGTTGGCCGATTCTGATGCCGTGCTGATATTATTGTGCATAATAAGTACAACTTCATAAAATCAAGGGATTTAGTTTTTCTTCACCAGAATTTTTTTCCTGACAGTATAATGAAGGCTGTGAATCAGCTTTAGACCATCATACAGTGAGATATGAGGTAATAAATTCCAACAAAAAATTAATAAAATAACTTTAATTAATAAAATATTTATATTGTTTATAAAAAAATTATTTAAAAATTAAATAAATAAAATAAAGTAAAAATAATTTTAAAAAATAAAATAAAAAAATAACAAAAATACATTTCATGTTAATTTAATTTTAATAAAGTAAACTTTGATAACACTGATTTAACGGCAGTGTTTTAAGCGAAGTACAGATTTTAACCTATCTTGTCTGTGTCAGGGAGGTTGATGAAGCTGAAAACTTAAATTAAGTCTGGTGTACTGTTTGTAACATGTTTTAAATTTTCAGAATATTTTGGTGGCTTGTCAAACATTTCTTAGAGTGTGGGGGATCTGAGAAGGTTTGGACTCATGACCTCACTATTTTACCTACTGATCCTCATTCATTTTTGATTGTAATGTTCATCTCTAAAGAACTATGGTCAAAATTTGTTATTTTAAGAGGTGCTCTTTAGATGTCTGTTTCTAAAAAACATATTCCACACACTGTGTTTCATACAGATTAAAGAAAACAATGCCACCCACCTGCAGACTGGCGCTCCTCATCTCCAGGCATGTTGCAATCTTTCCTAAAGTTTTCTAAAAAAAAAACAAAAAAAAAAAACACTTGTTAGTTAATGCAGAATATCTAACTCGTCTGTGCAGAGGTTACAGAGACACTTAATGATTACCTTCTGCTCCTCTGTGAAGTCTGATGAGTTTGTAGACTGGACCTCTTTCTGCAGCTGCCTCGCCAAACTAGAGAACACAGAGGTGAGTTAATGCTTTGCAGCAAACTTCTTGTAGTGTAAGATGACTTCATCGTGTATACCTGCGCCCCCTTCTGGTCACAAACAGAAGAAGTCATGACATATTTCATATTATTAATGCAATTTCATACAAAACAATAATTAGCAGACAGAGCAGATCACATCAGTAAAAAATGCGCAGACAAGATCTTGTGTGTGAGCAGGAAACATTACTCAGTGAGCAGATGAAAACCCACCCATAACAATAAGAGGGTGTGGCTGACTATTTCTCAATACTCTGAGGGAATATTGGCCCCATTTCTGCACTGCATGACACAAAATGAAACACACTGCACACAGCTCTGGATGCTTTCTCCATGACAGGACTCTCCCTGCACTCAGACTGCTGCCTTGAATGAGTCTGGGGTGCAACATCCTCACACACACACACACACACACACACAAGCGACTGTGCTGCTGCCTCTGCAACTGCCACATCACGTCATGGATGGGTAGGGTTTGTTTACTGCTGTGAGGAGCTGACTGACAGCTCACAGGCTCCAACTTCTTGTGAAGCACCGTGCAGCCACTGTCTCCTACATGCCGTTATCTCCCTGCACATTCAAGGATTCAAACAGAAGCAGAAGCATGGATGAAGCAGCTGTGTGACAGGCAGGACACACATGTTGAATGCAACTTACATTTGGTACTCATCTATAGCCTCCACTAATTGTCCCCACGAGTCAAAGTCTGTGCCTTTCCTAAAACTGGCGTGCCATTTCTGAATAGTCTTGTTGACATCAGACATGTTGGCAGGGCGGGTACTCGCGGCGCTCTCAGGGCAGCATAGCCGGGGAGGAGGCTCATCTACGGGGCTTCAGTGGCACCAAGCAGCGGCGGCGTCGTCAGCCCGGTTCTCTGCTGTCCGGAGCCGCACGGATACACCAGTGACACCCCGACCAAGCCCTTTCTGCCTGCTCACCCTAATATCGCATCCGCAGCAGAGAGGAAGTCCCGCCCGGAGCTCGGGGTGCGCGCGTTTTGGGACGCGGGGTCGCTCGAGTGGACGGCAACAGGATGTGGACGTGTTGGTGGTCGCGAGACACTGCTGCAGGAAATCATTTTTTTAAAGGCGCAATTTTTATTTATTTTTTTATTACCGTGTAAATCAAAATAAATGAGTAAATTAAATTTTGTTTTTGTTGTAAATAAAAAATTAAATTAAAAATATTTTTGTTTTGTTGTTGTAAATAAAAATATATATATATATGTTAATTAATGACACAAACATTTTTAATAAATATTCATTCCTATAGAAGCAACATTTTATCCAGAGCTGTTAAATAAATGTAGTAAAATATAAAATACAGAATCTGCTTCTAAAATATAATAAGTAGAAAAAGTATAGGCTAATGGGACTACATACAAGTATTAGTAGTACTCAAATGTACTTCCACCATTTCCATTAATTCCTCCACTGTGTAATTGCTATGAAACCTTTTATTTTAGAAAATATACATGTATTTATTTATTGATAAAAGTATTAGAAAACAAAACAAAAAAATATTTCCGTAATTAACTCTCTAATTAACTACAATTAAATATTTTTTGGCATTTTAAAAAAAAAAAAAAAAAAAAAAAGTTTTATTTGTTTGTAGATTATTATTAATAATAATAATAATATCAGTAATAATATTAATAATTTTATTGTTAACAATAATAATAACCTTTTTTGTTTGCAGATTATCATTATTATTATTATTATTATCAATGATAAGAATAATAATAAGAGGAAGAAAGAAAACCTGCTAACAAACAAAAAATAAATAAAAAATGCCAAAAAAAACAAACCCATTTGATAGTACTTAATTACAGAAACATTTTTTGTAATATTGTAATCTAATCCATTTTTCAACAAAGAAAAAGAGTATAAAAATAATAAGAAGAAAAACAAGAATAATATATTTTATTTGGAGAGTGCTTTTTATGGTACTCAGACACTTTACAAAAGTTAAAAAGGATCATAAAAATATAATACACCAAAATATATAGCACACAACATTATTCACACATAAAAAGCAATTTTGAATATGTGAGAAAATTAAAGAAAAAGAAAACTATTTGTTATTAAATATCTGTATACATGTAGAAGTCTTTTTTGTAAGTTTATAATAATATAAATATATAAAATAATTTATGGTTTATACATGAAATTTGAATATACACTTTGCCCAGTTTTTGTGACTAGCTGGTTACCATGGTGATTTTATGACAAGAAAATTAATTAACACTTGACAAAACTTTATTTTTAATGTTTTCTTGTCATACAAGATGGCATGATTGCAATGGGGCTGAGGAACAGTGTAATTTTCCTATTTTTTTAAACCAAAAGTTAAGACTCAGTGGCTTAATGTTGCTAATTTCAATATTTTTTTTTAAATAATATTAATATTGATGTGCACCGAGTGAGTGATTGGTTCAACTCAACTGACGCTTTTATTTTGAAAACAAACCAAATGTTTTCCGGTTTCGTCGTGTCACTCTCCATCTTGACACCGTAGTGCAACGTTAGCTATGGAGCAACAACACAGTTAGAGCTGTGTTTTTATGTCACATTAGCCACTGACAGAATGAGCTAAAGATGGACACGTTGACGACAGACTCGTCTGCGGCCGAGGAGGAGGATGAATGTTCAGACTCAGAGGTTTTATGTTTGATGAGAGTCGGGAGAAATTCAGACTGGCTCCGCTTGTACGAAAACACTGAGGTGCAGAATGCTAATGCTAACTAGCTTGCTACACTTGCCACATATTAACACCAAAACTTGCTCAAGTTCACGGTAGATTCAGATTTCTCACATTAAATATATTCCTTATTCTTTGTTACATGTTTAGTGTTCTTTTATATGTTGTTATAAATGTTTTAATGAGCTAAAGGCTGCACAGTGGAAAGCTAACTGACTGTTGGACATGTTTGTTTTGGCTGTGCAGATCACTGTAGGACGTGGAGTGGATGTAACCCACCAGCTGTTGTCTCCAACATGTCCTCTGATGATCTCCAGACTGCACTGTATTTTCAAACAAAGGGAAGATGGCCAGTGGACGGTGACAGACAGGAAGGTAATGTAACAATCTCTATTATAATTTACATTTTTGTGATATTTCTATACAAATAAATAAGTATTCTCTGGTAAGAAACCCATAAAAGACTTAAAACCTGAACACATAAAACAATATAGAGACTTGATAAAGCATGAGAAAGGACCTCGCTCTTGTAAATGTTGTCTTATGTGATGTCATAGACAGAAGCTTGAGATTTTGCAAACCAGTAACATCAGCATGTGTGGAGAATACTGTTGCTGCACAAGCTTAGATTAAAAGAATACAGCATACACAGGCAAAATTTTCCTCATAAGAATCTGTATGTGTAAGCCACAACATTAAGACCACTGACAGAGGAAGTGAATTACATCATCTGGTCATAATACAATGTTCTGCTGGGAAACCCCTGGGTTCTGCCATTCATATGGATGCCACTTGGCACGCACCACCCACCCAAACACCATTGCAAGCCAAGTACACCCTCTCATGACAATGGCACTTCTCAATGTTAGTGTTCCCCCTAGCAGGACAATGCACCATGCCACACTGTAAAAATTGCTCAGGAAAGGCTCAAGAAACATGACAAAGAGCTCAAGGCGTCAACCTGGCCTCCAAATTCCCCACATCCCAATCAGATTTAGCATCTGTGGGATGAGACGCTACCCCAGATTTCACAGGTTCATACCTAAACAGGTTGGAGGCCCCACTGTGGATCAGTTTTGGCTCTGACCTGTTGAGGCATGGACACAGGATCTCTGTGGGTGTCCTGTGGTGTTTGGCACCAGGGCGTTGGCAACAGATCCTTTGAGTCCCGTTGGTTGCAAGGTGGGGTACTGTCAGGTCCCACGGATGATTGATCAGATTTGGATCTGGGGAATTTAGAAGCCAAGTCAGTGCCTTGTGCTCCCATCATACATTTGTACTCTGATTGAACAGAGATCTGACTGTACCTGTAATCTGAGATCAGAGATCAGATTTGGATCTGAGGAATTTAGAGGCCATCCATCCAGATACATCCACCGCAGTCTTTTTAATACCCAAAAAATAGGTTTACTGGTGCACAAAGTATTCTAGGGCTGTAAATAACAACATTTGCCATCATTGAATAATCGGTAGGTTCTTTTTTTTACTCCTTTAGCTTATAAAATAAGGGTTGTGAGGTGGATCTGGGGAATTTAGATGAGCTCCCTTCATACATTTGTACTTTGATTGAACAGAGATCTGACTGTACCTATAGCCTGAGATCTCGAGAGTTAATTTTGTTGTGTGTTCCTAGTGCACGGGCTGAGCTGGGGGAAAAAAAGTTTTATGTGCTCTTCTCCTCTCCCTAACCTTCAAAAAAGCGTTAAAAGTACATGAATTGTTCTCTCTGCCTGATTGTAAAGCTCTCATAAGTACAAGGATGAATGAATCGGTTGGTTCTTGTCATTGTGCGTAGGTGTTCCAATATTTAGTCACACAGAATCATTGAAATAAAAGCACAGTTAAATTAATAACTGTCTGACAGTATTATTCAAAGCAACTTTACTTTTTTTGTAAAGTTAGAATACATGGATGAGCTGTTGTTTGACTGCATTAGATTTTACAGGTGTACCTAATAAAGTGGTTACTGAGTGTATGTTCTTGATAGCTGCAGCTGTAAAAGACAGTGTTGCATTTTTTACCCTCAGAGTCTCAACGGTGTGTGGGTGAATGGAAACCGCATACCTGCTGAAGAGGCCCATCAGCTGAGGCTGGGAGACTCCATACAGCTCGGGGTCCCTGTCATTGGAACCAAAGTGGAGTTCGACTACATCCTCGTCCAGCGGCCCCTCAAAGACATTAAACTCTACCTGACAAAGGGACACAAAGAGGGGGCTAAAGCTGCCCACGTTCCCAAGAAGTCTAAGAGGAAGTTGACGGTTGAAGAGGTTGAGCCGTCCACCTCGAAGCCCAAGCTGTACCGCTGCTCCTCTGCAGACAAGTCGTTTGCAAAGCCCTGCCCACTGTCACCGGTGAAACGCCAGCAGAGGCTCAGTCACACCCAGCCAGAGGAGACTGGATCCAGCAGACAAGTCCGGGAAGTAGACCGGCCCTCAGATGGCTCTAGTGTTCTGTGTGACCTGGACAACTTGCAGATGTAAGCCCCAGTCTGTGCCCCACATTCACAGAGCCAAGCATCAGGTTTTCAAAAGATACAGCCATCGCAGTTTTTTAAATACCCAAAAGAATGTTTGCTGGATCACAAAGTATTTTACAGCTGTTAATAACCTTTTTTTTTTCATCACTGAACCCCTAAGTTTTATTCACTTGTGTTTTTAGGTACAGCCAGAACATCCTGATGCTGAGGGAGCAAGTGGACGACACCCAGAGGCAGGTCGCCTCGCTGGGCGGAGAGCCCCAGCAGGCAGACCCGCTCAGAGAGGAGCACGTCAGGGAGCTGCAGGGTCAGCTGGAGGCACTCAGAGCCAAAATGCACCGGATGGAGACCTTAGAGAAGTCGTTTAGTGAAACCAAGAGGCAGCTGGAGGTGAGAGGTTTGCATTGTGCATTGTGTTTAGTAAAGGGATAGTTCAGGATTTTCTGAAGTAGAGTTGTTGGAGGTCCATATCCATAGTTAGTGTATTATCTACAGTAAATGTCAGTTAGCAGTTTAGAGAAGCAGGCAGAAGTACTGGCACAGAAGCTAAGCAGTGTACTGCTGTGGATAGTGTTTGCAGCAAAACATAGTTAAGCCACCTAAAAAAGTCAATATCAGTTTAAGTGTATGGTATATTTAGACAATTTTCATGGATTTACCTTGCCATCAGACAGCGATTTGTGACTCAAGGCTGAAGCGTCACATCCATCTATGCTCTCTTCAAAGCCATTAAACTCCTTTAACAACAGTAGTAATTTTACCGTGCAGAACACAGGAGTTGCTGGTCTACCGCTGCCTCAATTGGTTAGTGTCTTTGTGTTATTGTGTGACTTTGCTAAATCCAAACTAACCCTTTAAAACGCTGAAGTCCTACAATAGCACAAACAAGCTAACCTACGGAGGCAGAGGTAGACCAGCAGCTCCTGTGGTCTCTGAGGTGAAATGTTTTTGTCAAAGGAGTCTGGTCGCTTTGAAGAGAGCATAGATATCAGGTTCAGTTCCCCGTCAGAAAGTGCTGTCCGATAGCCAGGTAAAGCTATAATCATATTTAGTTAGTAGCAGTTTATTTCGAACATGTAAATAGCCAATGAACAAAATAGTCATACAGTCATCCACACATCTTATCCAAAAAAATAATCTCATTTTTATATCCTTATCCAATCATGACAGATATGTTTTGCTTGGATAAGGATATAAAGATGAGATTATTTGAATTATATTTGAATAAGGTATAGATATATTATATATGATTGATATATATTCTAAGCATAGCGTACACTTAAATTTATATTAATGGTTTACCTTTTGGTAAGTGGCTAAAATATGTTTAGCTGCTTCCCCCATCCACAGCAGTTCATTGCATAGCTTCTGTGCCAATACTCCTGTCTGCTTCTCCAAACAGGATGCATGGCGACCACCTTCTGCTGTATGTAAATCACTGAGTATGAATATCTATCTCATGTAAACCCATATCAAAAATTCTGTCCCTTTAATGACATATAAGCTCACTATTACACACTAGTAAAGGTGGCACTGGTGTCTTTTTTGTAATGTTTGCATGATGAGACAAAATACTCTATTTAATAAAAGTGTCACTTTCTGTGTATGTAGGCGGAGAAAACGCAGCAACAAGAGGAGCTTTTAAAGAAACAGTTGGATGAGGCCTTGCATGAGGTACGTAGCATAAAACTGGAGCTTGAATTTATTGTGACACCACTAATACCAGCAACCATTGTTTTTTAATCTGTCAAACTGTTTTGGTTTTTTTTGGTTTTAGCAAAAGAAAGTAATAGATGAACTCGCCCTTTCTCGGAAAGGCTTTGAAGAGGTACTCTTGGCCAAAAACAAAGAGCTCGAAGTGACAAAGGTATGACTGTATTTAAGCATGCTTTTCGCATAGTTTGGCATGGCTGTTAACAAAGCTTAATATATTTATTATTGGTTTGTTTTTGCAGGAGGAGAAAGAAAAGGCTCGGGCCCAAAAAGAGGAAGTAGTTACACAAGTGACTGAAGTTCTGGAGAACGAGCTTCAGTGCATCATCTGCTCCGAGCTCTTCATTGAGGTAGGATTAGGAGTCAATTTAGACTGTAATTTACAACTTGTGTTTTCTCTTTGAGCTGCTTCAGAAGATTTCACACTTGTACAGTTAAATCAAACTTTTAAATCTGTATCAATATCGTCTACAGGCTGTCATCCTGAACTGCGCCCACAGCTTCTGCAGTTACTGCATCAAGCAGTGGCGCAAAAAGAAAGATGAGTGTCCCATCTGCCGACAGAGCATCCTCTCCCAGACCCGCTGCCTGGCCCTGGACAACTGCATTGACAGCATGGTGGAAAACCTGAGCCTGGACATGAAGTCGAGGCGGCAGACCCTCATCACTGAGAGGAAAGGTGAGAGGTGCGTCACCATCAACAATATCATTAGTATCCATACAGTTAGAGAAGTATAATTTTTGCTGTTTGTAAAGAGAAACATGAACGGGACATTTAACTGAAGGACAAAAAACAAAGTCAACTGGGCCAAGATGTTAAGTAATAGATAATAAGACCCAGTTTTTAAATAATGATTAATGTATAACACACTGAGCTCAAAGTAAGCTTTCTTTGTTTCAGAAAAGCAACCTTGTGATCGTGATGTCATCCGCTCAGGTCAGTGGACAGCCTTGAAATATGTTGGGGGTGTGTTAAAGTGAGAACAGGAATCTGTTATGATGGTGTATTTTAAAGCACAGGTCATGGGACTCATCCATGCAGTGCAGACTGGAAATAATCTTACTGCAGTGTCGCCTCTTACATGTGTTTCTGAGGTTCTTTCAGGTCATATGTTGGGTTAATTGGTATTGCCTCTTCATATCATTATGTTGCACAGAGTTCTCCTTTAAAAAACTACCTTGGTTTACATTTCTTGTGTCTGATAATAAAGTGAAATCCAATCAAGTAAGGAAGTTATAACAAGTAAAACGGAACCAAATCTCTCCCAGTTGGAGGTCTAAAATGTGCAAAATGGGATTTTCTGTTGCTAGAATTTTTTCAATCAAAACTATAACAAAAGACAGAGCAATGCTGTCATTGCAGTAATTTCCTACCTTGTAGGATTTCTTTAAAATTCATTGTTGAGGAGGTTTTTACAGGTAGCTGATTTATCCTTAACGGCCTCCTCCTCTCTGAAACAGATAGACCCGGTGACTTAAACCGGTAAAAACACTGAATAAGTTAGTTTCACATTAAAAATCAGTGTTTCTCCAATGCTGCATTGCTCCTCACTGACGGGCTGCTAGCCCAGTTCTTGCTAATGTGTGATCAGCTTGTTTCTCTGATAACTTAACATCCAGATGCTCAAGAGGTTTTTACCTGGAGCCAAATCATCTGCAGAGGTCTCTTCCTCTCCAAAACAAACTGACCTGATGATTTACACTGGTAAAACACTGAATAAAGTAGTTTCACATTAAAAATCAGCGTTTCTCCAGTGCTGTTTGGCACGCCAGCGGCTGGGGCCAAGCTGCAGCTAATGTCTGCTCAGCTTGTTTCTCTGATAACTTAAGATCCAGACGCTCAAGAGGTTTTTACCAGAAGCCCAATCACCTGTAGAGGTCTCTTACTCTCCAAAACAAACAGACCTGATTATTTAAACCGGTAAAAACACTGAACAAAGCAGTTTCACATTAAAAATCAGCATTTCTTCAATGCTGTTTGGCACGCCACGGGCTAGGACCAAGCTAACATGTGCTCAAAACAAATAGACCCGATGATTCAAACTGGTAAAAACACTGAATAAAGTAGTTTCACATTAAAAATCAGTGTTTCTTCAATGCTGTTCGGCACGGCCAAGGGCTGGAGCCGAGCTGTGGCTAACATTTGCTTAGCTTGTTTCTCTGATTAACTTAAGATCCAGATATCTGATAACTTAAAATCCTTCATCCGTCAAACATATAGTTGAAAAGGATCAAAATCTAAAAGGTGTGTCATAACAATGTGTCTGAAAACTGAATTAAAAAGTCAATTAATGACAGTCCCTGGCAGACAACAATAAGCCTGACGGATGCACAAGGAGTATGATGCCAATGACAGGCGATGCCAGTCAAATGACACAGACTCCTTGACACAGTGTCCTTGATTAAATTAACAGATTACTCTGGGTTAGAACATTGTTGGAAATGTTTGGGATAATGTAAGCACACAACTCAACAATATATAAAATTGGTGTTGTCAGGAAATGTGGCTAAATCAGTTTCAATTTCTTTTGCTTTTCTAGTTAATGAAATACTGTTATCACCCCACCTCACCCTCACACCTGCAGCAGTTACATGGACATTATGTTTCTAAGGGTTTGTGATGAATTACATGTTTATCTCCCTCAAATATCCGTTACAGAACCACACATCAATCTACAGTACGTGACAGTGACATAGTGCTCACACTCATGCACAAGCTGCCACATGGATGACCCATACAACATTAATATCTGCCTGGCAGCGCACTTACTAGCGATGGTGTGCAGTGCCACATTCATCAGATGAAGTGACTGGAGAGCCTTGGCATGTCTGGGCGAGCTCGGTGACTAATGTACCTCTCACTCTCAGCAGTAACGGCGAAGGTGTCCTTGAGCAAAGTGCTCGACCCTCAGCTGCTGCGTGAAAGAAATGTGGTTCTTCAAGGTGTTTAGAGAGTATTTACACTCACTGCCTCTGCCTGTCTCGGCTTAATAGATGATTTTAAAACGCACTCGTTGGTGGAGTGTGGGAAGAGAGGGTAGGAGCTGGTGGTGCAGAGTGTGGAGCACAGGGAAGATTTCAAACACAAGGTGGCAGCACCATGAGGCTCATTCATGTCTTGTCTTTCATTTGTGTGATTTTATTTTAGAAATGGTGAAATTACAGGTAAAATAAAACATAATTCAACTTAAAAAGCTAAAAGTCAGTATGCAGCATTGGAAAAAATCAATAAACAAAGATGGAGAAATAACATGCATGTGCAAATATGACAAAGTTACTCATCAGAAGACACAGAATGCTTGAATTGTAAGTAATTAGATAAGTAAACTTTATTTTCACTATTCCTTTCGCAACCATGATTACAACAGGTTTGACAAATATGCATAAAAGAACAATAGCATAAAATAATTACAGGGTCAAACATACAGAATTAAAAGACACTACATCAAGTGGGCCACTTCAAAAAATGACTGAACCCAAATGAAAGGAGGCTGGAGCACTCGATAAAATTGCAGAGCTTTTAATAAGGTGCAAACAGACTGACTCAGCGCTACTGCGTCTTCTTCAGAGTCAAACCTGAAGTTTGTCTGTTTGACTCTGAAGAAGACGCAGTAGCATCAAAACGTCCCACTTGATGTAGTGTCTACTATTTTGTCCTGTGCTGTGAGCACCGATCCAGTTTTTTTGGCTGAAGCTCAAGAGTGCCTTTCTTTGATATAGAATTAAAACTTAATACAAACAATATAAAACAACCAAGGTTTGTAAAGAGATTCAGATGGTATGAAAAGCATGTTCGTCTTGAGCCTTGACCCTGGAGCTTGTAACGGAATCTGGTTGCCAGACTTGACATGTCTGGAAACCAAATGTTTGTCGCCTACTCTGAATTTGTTTAGAAAGGGAAAACACATTTTGTTTTCTCAACGCTGCAATATGATTTCTCATCAAAAACAGCAAGCACCGTGGTGTGACTGATCGCGGCCTTAATACACATGTTGGTCGTTCCTGACTCTCAAAACCTAGCAGGTAACTTTGATTTTAAAAGTCCAGTGTGTTGGATTTAGTGACATCTAGTGGTGAGGTTGCAGATTGCAACCAGCTGAAACTTCTGTGTGTTAAGCATGTAGGAGAGCTATGGTGGCCGACGTGAAAACACAAATAGTCCTATCTAGAGCTAGTGTCAGGTTTGTCCATTTTGGGCTACTGTAGAAACAAGATGGCAGAATCTATGGGAAAGGACCCGCTCTGTATGTAGATATAAATGGCTCATTCTAAGGTAGCTAAAACACAGCGATTCTTAGTTTGATGGGATTATAACCTAATAAAAACATAATTAGGATTATTAGATACCATTTCTGCCAATAGATGCCCCTAAATTTTCTACACTGCATCTTTACACTGCACTACACTGCCTACCTGTGTCTTTTAGTATTGATTTTAAGGTTCTCTTACTTGTTTATAAGCTTTAACTGACCTCGCCCATCATTTAATGTTCTAGCCAGATCACTCAGGTTCTCCACTGCTTTACTTTTAAATGTTCCTCATGTGTCCCATAAAAGTACTGGTGAGAGCGCTTTCTGTTTTTACGCCCCTAAATTGTGAAATTCGCTACCTCTGGATCTTCTTAATCTGGCTTTTTATGTGGAGTAACATTACAGCCTTGATTTTTAAGCATTTTTAACCATTGGTTTTTACCTACTTTCACCTCTCCTGATCATTTTTATTCTGTTTTATTTATTTATTTATTTACTTTTAATATTTAGTTTTAATCATCTGTTTTATTAGTTTGTTCTCTTTTGGTTGGTTAACTTTTTTAATATTTGATTGTCTGTGTCATTCCAATTTTCCATGTGAAAAGGTGCTATATATATAAAATTAAGTTGAGTTTGTCACAATACACAAATCACAATGACTTTGAAGCTGAAAGATATCACGTGTTTTCCCCCTATAGATTAAAAAAGTGTGATAGAGGTGATATTCTGTGTTTTTCCTATTGTCATCAAATCCCATAATACAACCAAAACCAACTAACTGATTAGCCAACAAAGCTAACAAAGCCTAGTTTATTTTGTGTCGATTCCATTGATTCAATGCTGCTGTAAATCACTAGAGCACCATATGTGTATTCATCCACAGCTGAAAATAGTCCCCAACAAACACACAGGTTACTCCTGTGTGAGTAACTTTTGCTGAAAAGTACAGTGTGCAGCCTCTTTAAAAATGGAAACTCCATTTTTGTGACCCAGTTTTTAAAAATGTATGTCTTCACTGGGATCAAATGGGTTTTGGGCTGAGAACCACACAGTGTTGGGAAGTCAAAAAAAAATATTAACAGACAGACTGATGTATTGTTGGTTTTAATCCCTTTGGATTTTGCTGACGATAACAAAAATGTAGAATAATGTTTTGTTTTTTAAGTCATGTAAAGCAATGGCTCTCAACCAGGGCCTTGTGGACCCACGGACATCCTTGAGGGAGTTACAGGAGGTCCCCTGAAACATGGGGAATAGTTTATTTTCACTTTTTAATTGTCACTACAGAAGTGAGCCAGTGTGAGTAAGAGCTATAAGAGTGACTGTTCTGACCATAGGTTTCACTTCCTCCATGGAAAACTGAAGAATTTTGGTCTGAATCATATCTCACAACCAAAATATTTTTAGATGAAAGTCCCTGGAGTCAGATCACATCAAATGGGTGCCCGTGACCTAATCTGTATCCATGTCAGGGCCCTTGACATAAGAAAGGTTGAGAACCACTGATGTAAAAGAGTTGAAAGTGGCTCAGAGGGAAGATGGTACTCTTTCAAACATCTGTAATCAGAAACTCTCACAGTTTTTCTTCTTCTGTGTTTTCCAGCAGCTGACTCCGCTCAGGTGATGGTGATCCACGACGACGACAGCAGCAGGAGCAGCAGAAGCAGCAGCGACAGCGACGGCAGCATGGTGTCCATATACAGCACCCTGAGCTCTGTGGTCTCCGTGGACACGGACAGCAGCATCCACTTAGACTCCAGTCCGCCCTACAGTGGCTACTCTGATGAAAGTCCTGATGAGTTAGAGGATTATTAGCGCTTCTCTCCCGCAGGCTGTGATGTACATTGGACTTTTTTTGGTGTTGATGTTTGCATTTTCTTCGGATTGTTCCAGGATGATGGTATGCAAAGTTTGGTCTCATCGTGAGTCTGGTAACCAGATTCAGCGAGGGTTTATGTTTTACTTTTTTGTAAAATGATTAGTTGACTTTCTTCATTTTCAACAAAAGGAATAAAGTTTCTTCCTATGCACTCTCACAGTCACATGTTGACTTTGTCCAAGCAAGTTCCAGAGTAAGAATAGTTGATAATAAGTGTGAATGCTAAGCTAAGGGGTGTTAGCATTTAGCTCCTAGCATTGCTGTACCTGAGTACGGCCTCACGGAGCTGCTAGTAAATGGTAAATGGACGGCACTTATATAGCGGTTTTCTAGTCTTCTGACCACTCAGACGACTATTTTTGCACTATTTTACTCCACGTCACATTCAACAATTCACACATGATCACACTCTGGTGACCGAGGCTACCATATATGGTGCCACCTGCTACTCAGCAACCATTCCCACACACACACACACTGCTGGGACAGCCACTGGGAGTAATTTAGGGTTCAGTATCTTGCCCAACAAGCGAACTGGAGGAGCTGGGGATCGAATTGCTGATCTTCTGATTAGCAGATGACTGGCTCTACCTCTGAGCCACAGCTGCCCATTATAGCTGTAGGCCAGGGATACTCATTTTGCTTTGCCCGGGGGCCACTGTTGCAGAATTACAGGAAGCCAAGAGCAATATTAATCAGTAAATTAATTTCCTGTTTTCAACCTTTCAACATTTGCAGTCCTTGCTCATCTTTGCCAAGAGGCAAATCCAGTCCTATAGGTCAGGTGTAGGCAGGGGTGTTCCCTGGATTTGGGAACATTTGGGGGTTTGGCCTGAACTTGGAGGTCTTGGGGATCCTTCCTTGACACACAAGCTCTATTTTCATGCTGTTTTGTGCATTCTGCCACCTTATTTACACTCAAAGTACAAAAAAAAATCCTATTGTAAATCAGCAAATTAGATATGGCCACAAGTTGAGTATCACTGCTGTAGACCACTGGTTCCCAACTGGTCCAGATTTCTCCTTAGTCAGTAGTTCAAGGTCCACACAGTTAAATACATTCAGTGACATACTTAGATGTGGACATGTCCTCAAGCTTGTTTGCTGTCTCTGTCAAGTACCTGTCCATAAGTAACTCACTCTAAGATAGGAAAGGCCACTTCAAAATAAATTATGTGTGCTGGAATTTTACTTCACTTTAAAATAAAGTGTGTTTTTTACAAAGTTGACACATTTGCAAGTCACTTATGGTCTATTCACGATGGACTTGCGACCCAGCGGTTGGGAACCACTGCTGTAGACTCTTAGATGCTCATACATTATCACAGAGCATTTTCTTGGCTTTCCGTCAGCCATTTGTTTCATTTTATTTTCAATAGAAATAAACGTATAAACTTAAAACTTGCTCAAGACAGGTCATCCATCACTGCATACACCAGGTTAATAGTTTTATTATATTAAATAGCTATTATTAGTGTTGTTCATTGTGTGCCTGCCTAACTAAAATATGCCAGAATATTGGCGTGGTGCTCTTATCCATTATTTGTTTGGACTTCTGTTAACCTACAGTAGGAACAACCTGCCAAGTCTCATGTTTAAACATCCCCCTCCTAGTGGGGGCGGTGGTGTGTCTTCCTCAAGCTCAGGTCCCTCTAGCAGAGGCCTGGGAGTTTGAGGGTTCTGTGCATGATGATTTCTTTTTTTAAATAGACATCTGTGTGAGACAAAAGAACCATAATGTGAAGACGCTATAATTCCTGAAACATGGCCAAACACTTTATATTGTTGTTAGTTTATGTTTTATTAAGTGATGCGCTGTTTTCTGTTCATCCACACACCCATTTGGGAGTTGCCTCTCCTGGAGCACGAGCTCTGCTGAAAGGCTCCTGGGCCGAGCATTAATCACTCCCACTGGCAACACTCCAGAGTTTACCTCATATCTCACTGGTCCTGACTCACATAAACACATAACCGAATGTTTTCACCTCACAACATAATGGGAGACACTTTACCTAAAGTCCACTTGTAAGCAAACATTTTAAGCTTGTTTAGCTTTTATTTTTTATGTAAGTGTCATTACAAATTTAGTAAATGGTATCACTTTTAAAAAAGGGTGTCATTTATGCAATGCTATATAAGTTATAAAATAAAATCTATGAGATCATCAGTAACTTCAACACTATCACACATTTAGATCTGCATGTTCACAGTTCTACCAGAGTGGGCGTCACTTTTAAAAATAGATGTTTCATCTTGGAAGGAAACTTTGTTTTGCAAAGTCCTCCCATCTTTTGGTAACTACACGCATGCTGCGTTGCCTAGCAACTAATGCAACAGCTCCTTGGGCGCTGAAAGCAAATGGAAGTGTGATGGCACCGGCCTCAACGGTGAGGTGAAGCACTTAGTCTGCATACTGTGGAGGGAGGAGAGCGTCGGTGCTGCCTTTGTCTGTAAATGTTGTGTTTGTGCTCCTGCAGCAGAGGACAGCCGAGTCTGACTGTGCCGTAAATAATCAGCGGATGTGTTCAATACTCCAATATCCATATGAAACACCCTGCACTCACTGAGACGTATGAGCCAATATCCTTCTGTCAGGTTATTTATTGGCTCTCTGTTAAAGAGTGCTCTGAATTCACAGTGTCATATTTAAACATTCAATGCTTTTTATTTTGTAATCAGGTCATAGGAGAATTATGAAACAGTAAAAGTCTGAAACAGAGAGTTTAAAGGTTATTTATGTTTATAAGCAGCTGTTTCTTTTTAATCAAAGATGTTACGGTGTCACAGTAGGAGAAGACCAGCTGTAGAAACTAAAATGAATGATGGATGAATGCTATTTATCTGCTTCAATTTCAGGGTCCTAGTTATGGTTTCCTCAAAATAAAATCAGTTGCACAAAACACCCTTAAGTCTTCTCCTTAAGGTGTCCTTAAAATGTTCACTTAGGTATTTAAGGGTTCTCCTGGTCTTGGGTTTATACTTAAGGAGTCCCTAGAACGTTGCAAAAAAGACCTTAACTTGTAGTGAAGATGACTATTTTTTCTTTATTTTGACACTTCTTTTCCTCACTTACCTCACTTCCTTTCCTTTAACCCTTTGTTAACTCCTTAACCTGATTGAGTTCACCTGTACCCTGAACACACCATTTCCCTTACTCTTTCTTCATCGTCAAATGGGGCGGCAGTGGTAAGCAGTTTTTCTCTTTAGTTTATCCTGTTTATGATTAGTTTAACTCAGCATAATTTACCCTTATTAAGATGGAGATTTGTTTAATTTGACTAAAGTTGTAATTTTGTATTTGTTTCTTTCAGATTCAAGTTCTTCAGTTTGAGATAAATCTTTGTGTGCTAAAGGAAAGTTTCAGTGGTTGTGCATTCTGACCAGTGCCCATGATGGTAGACCTCTACCCCTCGTTCCTCCTCCTTCTTAACACAACCAATGCAAGGTAAAAAAAAAAAAAAAAGAAGAAAAAAACTTAAGGTACCTCTGACTCTCTCTATCTTAACTGCAACATGACCGAGTTTATGGTGATAAAATAAAAAACCTACCACACCTTGAGGAAAGTGGCCTGAGGAACATGACAAAAAGCTCAAGGTGTCGACCTGGCCTCCGAATCTCTCACACACCAATCTGACTGAACATCTTGGGACGTGCTGGTGTCCCACCTCACACCTGACAGGTGTCAAATGATCCGAAGCCAGCACCCCGGTGCCAGACACCACAGGACACCTTCCAGAGGTCATGTTCCTTGACATGTCAGAGACGAGTCCGATCCAGGGAGGCCCCACCGTGGACACCTCCAAGGTACCAGCACGTGTAGCTACTGAAGTCACAGTGTTCATGTCCTTGTTGTTTTTATGTTGTTGCTGTTTTTGTGAGAATGCAGAGATTATATTCTGTAATTATGAAACAGGCACATGATTGGTGTTTTTTTTAGGCTGATTCCACAATTTTTGACATGTAACCAAGATAAATAACTAACACACTAAGCGAAATGAATAAAGAAAGCCCAAATAAAGGGAAAACGAAACAAAAACACTCATTCACAAACCTTCAACAAAGACGCAAATATATCAGAAATAATAAAAAGCGACTAAATACAAACATTTATAAACTATCTAAACCTCTGCACCCTCAAGTCCTTATAATTCAATCCATGTCTACTTCTAAGTAAACTAAAGTAACTAAATATTATTTACAGGTCCTGCCCCCAAAACTGAGGGCAGAGGTTCATTTAACAGTCACACTTAAATTCCTAAATAACTCATAATTCATCAACAAATCGTCAAAATGATCACGTTAACAATTTGCTTGGAAAGCACGCTGCTGATAGATGAGCTAATACAAAATAAAATTAACAGATAGTGCAGAAGTGCATTATGGCTCTAATCTTATGTTTGTCCCCCATTTTCTATGTAGCTCTCCCATTTGACCCACAATGTATGTCCACCTAATTTTAGGATAAATGAAGTGTTCACCAACTGCAATCATTTTGTGGTCCAAATTTCTGGACAGGGTACCATTGCAGGGCTTCGGACTCATGACCTCAGTATTTATGTAATTCTGGATGTGGCCCTGTGTGTAATAAGTACAAAATTACATTCATCTTCTCCATGAAAATTTCTATTCTTTTATCTTTTTACATACAAATATCAGCTACTTTTTTAAAGAAAGAAAAAATTCAGGACATATTTCATTTTTTTCCCACTCAGTGTTAAATAATGTTTGACAGCTGAATCATGCCGCCTCATGCCAAGACAATGAGTTGCCGAGCTTATCAGTGAACTTGCACACTTCTCGTTTGGTGCAGATTCAGGGACACCCTAACACCGTGATTCATCCCCACACTGACTCTACCCAGAGAGCGCTGCCTGGAACAGCAGCTCACAGAGGGAGTGTGCCTCCTGTGCTGTGGATGGCTGATGTCACGCCAGTCCATTAAAGCTGGAGTACGAGGGAAGCGTGTGTCTGTCAGGCCCTATTACATGACGGCGACAGTGATGGACTGCCTCGGGGCTACAGTTGGAGCCTCTCCGTCCAACCCTCCATCTGACTCTTGGAGCAACCTTATGAAGTCAGTAACAGAACATCTCTCTCACACATACACACACGGGAAACACAGTCAGTTTCTGCTGCATCATGTAGTTACAGCCCTAACACAAAATATTATATCATTAAAGTCTTAACATGAACATCTAAGTGCATTCTCCCATATTCATACAGATATATTGTGGGGCATCTTGCAGAAAAGCACGGTGCAAATCTACGCTACAGCCATGACTCACAATGCAACACATCTTTTAATAAACAAACACATTTCCCTCATCACAACCATATGTATGTCTGATTTTCTGCATTATTTGCAACAGTCAGGACTCTCTTCAGGTGGTACTGAGTGATTTCTACCTACCCATTTTAGCTGTGTACCTGCTTTGTGTTGTTGTTGTAAGAAAGATGGACTCAGTCCAGTATGCAACGGCCCAGGGTCCATATCCGTGGTCCATCTGCCAGCTTTGTTGAATCCAAGTGTTCCTCACAGCGTGATCAGGCTGAACACTGCAGCAGCTCCAGCACACAGCCTCCTGCAGCACTGATGTCACACAGACCTGAAAACACACTCTCTCAGCCCTTATATCAATGTTCTCATTTTGGTCCAACTGTTAAGATATGACTGTAATTGAATACTAATTAGGCAGTTTAATCTTAATTGTGTGGTCTTCCCCAGGAGCCTCTCTTTTATTCCTGTGTTAAATAATTGATAGATAACAGTGCATTTAAAGTGATTTTTTATCTTGTGTTTATAGTGCCTGTGGGGAAGTTGAGCATTATGGTCATGGCTATGTAAGACATGCATCTTTACTCTAATATGTTTTCTACAACAATGCACAATTACTGTTTAATGATATGGTAATTTCTTTCATGTAGATAGCACATTACATCATACATACATTGTTATGTGCTGTATATAACACTCCTCCGAGAACCGTCACCTTATCGTGGTGGAGGAGTTTGAGTGCCCTAATGACCTTAGGAGCTGTGCTGTCGGGGGCATTTCACTCCTGGTAGGGTTTCCCATGGCAGATTGGTTCTGGGCGAAGGGTCAGACAAAGAACGGTTCAGAAGACCCTTCATGATGGAAGATAACAAGAGTTGGTGTACCCGGCCCGGAGGGTTACCGGGGCCCCGCCCTGGAGCCAGGCCTGAGGCTGGGGCCCGTGGGCGAGCGCCTGGTGGCCAGGCCTTCGCCCATGGGGTCCGGCCGGGCCCAGCCTGAACCGGCTACATGGGCTCGTCCCCCTGCAGGCCCACCACCCGCAGAGGGATCCAGAAGGGTTCGGTGCAGTGTGGATCGGGCAGCAGACCAAGGCGGGGGCCTTGGCGGTCCGATCCTCGGCTACAGAAGTTGGCTCTTGGGACATGGAATGTCACCTCTCTGGCGGGGAAGGAGCCGGAGCTTGTGGAAGAGGTTGAGCACTACCGGCTAGATATAG
>NC_065517.1:21827620-21827837 GCF_006386435.1 Epinephelus moara | reverse complement strand
AAAAGGGAGCTTAGCCAGAAAGCGAAGCTCTCGATTTACCGGTCGATCTACGTTCCAACCCTCACCTATGGTCATGAGCTCTGGGTAGTGACCGAAAGAACGAGATCGCTAGTACAAGCGGCCGAAATGAGTTTCTTCCGCAGGGTGGCTGGGCTCAGCCTTAGAGATAGGGTGAGGAGCTCGGACATCCGGGAGGGACTCGGAGTAGAGCCGCTGC
>NC_065517.1:21740701-21827610 GCF_006386435.1 Epinephelus moara | reverse complement strand
TAGGGTGAGGAGCTCGGACATCCGGGAGGGACTCGGAGTAGAGCCGCTGCTCCTCCACATCGAGAGGAGCCAGTTGAGGTGGTTCGGGCATCTGGTAAGGATGCCTCCCGGACGCCTTCTTTGGGAGGTATTTCGGGCATGCCCAACCGGGAGGAGACCTTGGGGCCGCCCCAGGACATGCTGGAGGGATTACGTCGCCCGGCTGGCCTGGGAACGCCTCGGGGTTCCCTCGTAAGAGCTGACGGAGGTGGCTGGGGAGAGGACTGTCTGGGCTTCTTTGCTGAGGCTGCTGCCCCGCGACCCGGACCCGGATAAGCGGAGGACGACGAGACGAGATGGTATATAAAATAGACACACTGTTGTGTATACAAGGGCGTAAGTTTTGTTTCAGAGAGAAAAGGAGACAAAAAACAAACATGAACTAACAAAAATGCTCCTCCTATGTTAATAATTGGTAATCTACACAAAATAAAGTACAGTAATGCGTTAAATACAAACTGTAACCAGTATTTGTAAGAAAAGAAAAAATTAAACAAGCTCAGAAACTGCATTGTCCATTTAAATTATTCATTATTCATTAACTTCATTGTCTAAATCCTTCACAAATGTTATAAAGGAACTCCATTTATTCTCAAATGTGTTGATGAACCTTTAATATGTACAGTGTCCTTTCTAATGGAAGGCTTGATAACATCATACTCTGAATTTTTAGGCACCAATTTGTGCCCTTTCTGCATCAAATTATGCATATATGTATATTCATATATGTTTACGTTTAATATTGTCAAAATTAAAGTCATCTGCTGCTTTAATGTGTTTATCTGTGGGACCAATGTGTGTATAACATACATGGCAGATAGTGTCTTTGGATGCTTGTGTTGCATTCAAAGAAGCTTGGAAATTCTGCTTTTGTAACAGTGAATTATATACAGAGATACTGTTGACTCACAATTCCTACAAGGAAACTAACGATTTCTCAATCCTCGTGCTCCGTTATCTGACGTCTTTTAAACACAGCCGCAACTCACACACAACTCTGCAAATTCTGAAAAACATTAACTAGTTGCATGTTTATCGAAGTAAACTGCTTTTGCCGTAAGGAAACGTTCAGGGCTGAGTGGTCAAATTTCCTGGTGTCTTGAAGTAAGCGCGGTGCGTTCTGTTACCAAGGAGACAGTTGAAGCTCAGAGCAGCGCACTGCAGGTAAGAAGTTAACTTTTGAAGCGCTTATAGCGTTATATTGAGTTTTGTGTATAATTAAATGATATAAAACAAGTTTACAACTTTTTACCTGTGTTTTTTAACCAATCAACATTTAGCCGTAGTAGTAAGCTAGTCACAGTTTAGCTAACATTAGCGTGGAAGGTCTGCTAACGCTTTAGCTTACTTTATACATAGTTTTAGCTAGCAGCAGAATGTGTATGCATATATTTAGACTGTAGTTGCGATGTTTTAGGCCTTAAATGGCATTAAACAAACTATTATCGCATACAAAATATTGGGAAATAAGCAGGAATATATCTGCAGTTGTTTGGATGTGTAACTTTAATGTTTAACTTTATGTTTCTTCTTTTTAAGCAGAGGATAGTCAAAACCCTGCAGCAATGTCCAGGTCTCTTTATCCTCCAGGAGCCACACGCAGTTCAACTGAAGACTTCAGGAGGATGAGGAGGGTCATTGCTGAAGATCCAGACTGGTACCTGAACATAGTGCCTTGTTTATCAGATCTCTGTCTGCAGAGCATTGTGACAAACTTTGAGGGTATGCTCCTCTTTTAGTGTCATAATTACACACATTTTTATGCACCTGTGATATAAATTGAGCTGTATGCAAACTTACCTGTTACAGAAAAGCCCATGTTTGAAGTCCTCACACCCACCCACAGAGACTTTGTGCTGGAGAGACTGTCTACCTCCCTGCCCCTGCATGTGACAGCCAACTTGATCAGTGATGGTGTCTATTGGAAGCGGTGCTGCGAGGAGCGCTGGGACCTTTGTGATGTCTTTCATTACGGCCACAGCTGGAAACGAATGTTCTTTGAGAGGCACATGGAGAACATCATTGAGCTTTTTATCCCTGATGTAACAGAACCAAAGGTAGTTCTAGACATGGTGCCTCTTTGTAAAGACTATGTCAAGAGGCTGGACATCTCCCAACTCCTGCCGCCCATCAAGGAGCCCCAGAAGGAGGAGGAGGAATATGGCTCTGAGTTAGCAAGTGAGAATGAGTATGACGGGCCGTCTATGGACCACTTTGACTTTAACATCCTGCTCGACAAGCTGACGAACCTAGAGGAGCTCCATTTGGTGTACAGGGTCAAACAGTGTGGTATGAACTTTGAATGGAAGATGTTTGAGATGACTGACAGAGATTGTGAGTCCCTCGCCAAGGCCCTTAAGTCCTGTAAGACTTTGAAGGTATTGACTCCTACTCACTGGTTTATGGCTTTGTGCCTTTAGTAGCTCCTTGCAAAGTATGTGGCCTGATTGTGTGTTTGATGTAATTCAGCACTTCCGACTTTCTTGCCAGTTACAAAGCATCATTTACAGACATTTACAGCCTCTGGCTGCAGCCTAGAAAAGTCACTCCTTGACAAAAAAGTTTTATCACATTAACTTATTACAGCATGAGGACAAGTTGTATATCTGCTACTGATCTCTGTGCACGATAAGGGAACTGTACAAGAGATTGTTGGAGTTGACATCAGGGCTGCAACTAATGATTGCTAAATCTGTTAATTATTTGTGCATTAAATAATAATATAGCAGAAGATTAAAAAATACAACTTCCCAGGTGACTATACCAACAGTTTCTTTTGTACAAAACCCAAATATATTTAATATACAACAACATTAAACTGACAAAAAAAGCTAGAAACAATGTAGGTATGGCATTTTTGTATGATAAATTACTTTTGCAACTAATTAAAGGTCCGGTGTGTAGGATTTAGTGGCATCTAGTGGTGAGCTTGCAGATTGTAAGCAACTGAAACTTCTCCAGTGTGCCAAGCATGAAGACGTGAGAGTGAGAATGTGAATGGTCCTATCTAGAGTCTCTTTTTGGTTTCTCCGTCCTGGGCTACTGTAGAAACAAAATGGTGGACTCAGTGGAAGAGGTATAAACAGCTCATTCTAAGGTAACAAAAACACAATGATTCTTAGTAAAACATAGTTATAAAAATTATATTCAATTTCTGCCAATACATCTCCCTAAATTGTGGGAGCGCAACCTTTGCTATCAAAAGAGCCATTTTTGGCATGAATCGTTTTTTCAATTTGCCTGGAGCTGCAATACATATTTGTGCTTTATAATAAAGGTAATACAGCCTATTAGGTGTAAATTAACAGTATTACTAATGGTTCTAAGTGAGCATTCATTGATATGTTTTAGTACAAGGTGGCTACTCTGCAGTGGGCTGGTTATAATTCTTCTGTACACATTGCACATACAGTTTCCTGTTTTGCTCTGAGACTTTTTCTTTTTTGGATTTGGAATCAATAGCTAGCCGCCTTGGATCGGCGGTTTGGTGCTGCTTCTGCAGTGATGCGGGCACTGCGCCGGACCGTAGTGGTGAAGAGGGAGCTGCGCCAAAGGGCGAAGCTTTCAATTTACTGGTCCATCTACGTCCCAACTCTCACTTGTGGTCATGAGCTCTGGGTAGTGACAGAAAGAATGAAATCACGAATACAAGTGGCCGAAATGAGTTTCCTCTGTGGGGTGGCTGGGCTCAACCTTAGAGATAGGGTAAGGAGCTCAGACATCCGGAGCGAGCTCGGAGTAGAGCTGCTGCTCCTTCGGGTTGAAAGGGGTCAGTTGAGGTGATTGAGGATTACATATCATATCCAGCAGGTTGCCTATCCCTGCCCTAAACCCTACAGACGGGACCTTTAATTAAAAAAAAAAAAGTCATTTGACTAATTGATCAATGAACAAGTTGTTTCACTGCCAGTTGATATTTGTTTGATTGTCTTACTTAATTTTACATTCTATAAAGCAGAGTCTCTAACCCATTTGTGTTGCTCCTGCTGTAAATAGTATTTAAACATGTGGCAAGTTCATACTGTTATTTTAAAGGCCTGTGCCCGATGAAATCTTGTCTGTGCACATACTGATTAAGTTTTTGTGCTACTCATCACATAATCTTACCAATCTTAATAATAATATCTTGTTTCTGCAGCTTCTAAGGCTCCACCTAAGCCACATTGAGGATAAAAAGTGCCGGCTGCTGGTGAAATACCTCTTGGACCACCCGTCCCTGAGGGAGCTCGACTTCTCACACAACGTGATCGGAGACAAAGGAGCCAGAGCCATTGGCAAACTGCTCACCAGGAGTAAACTGGAGGTCCTGAACATGTGTGACAACAATATCACAGGCCCGGGAGCCAAAGCCATAGCTCACACCTTGTCCAACAACTCCACCCTTTTGTCTCTCAACCTGCGTCTCAACTGTTTAAAAGACGAGGGGGGGCAGGCTATTGGCAAGGCCTTGCTGAACAACAACACCCTGCTTCACCTGCACCTGGGAGCCAATGAGGTAACAGGGCTCACTGCCATGGCACTGTCTGAAGTTCTTGTTCAGAGTAACACCCTGAAGAGCATCAATCTGTCCTGCAACAACCTGGGTGTGGTGAGTAAATTGCTATTCTTAGATTCACGCTAACAGGGGAGCAGTAAATATAAAGTTTTATGTGAGCTTGGTGCCAAAGAAGCCCATGTTGTCTCTGATACAAAAAGGGTTCAGATTTTTACAGTGGCATTTTTAGGACGTTTGTGACTCAGCTTGTCGAGCTTAATTTGGCATAAATTTGATTAGTCACCCGTGTTTTGTTAGACCTAATTCTGCATGGAGATCATGTAGGTGTGTGTCTAATTAATGGTAATGAAATAATCATAATTGCACTTTAAGCACTTTGTATGTGGAAGCTACTAAAAAAATACAGGCTTCATTAGCTAATATTACCAGCAGAATTAATTCATGGTTGGTTTTTGTCTTTTATGGGATTTATTGACAATAAGAAAAATATAGAATATCACCTTTATCACAGCGGGACCTTTTTAATTTATAGGGGGAGAATGTGTGATGTCCCTAACCCTCAAAGCCTTTGATTTTTGTGTTTTAACAAACATTAAAGGTCCAGCATGTAGAAGTTAGCGGGATATAGTGGCATAAATGGAATATAATATAATAAGTATCACCACATGAAAATATGAATCGATTTGTTTTCGTTACCTTAGAATGAACCGTTTACATCTACATAGGGAGCGCGCTCTCATCCACGGAGATCGCCATGTTGCACCGCCATGTTTCTACAGTAGCCCGGAAAGTACAAAACCAAACACTTGCTCTGGACAGGGCCATTTGCGTTTTCGTGTTTTCACCTTGGCCACGTAAATAAAAGCTCCTCTGTGACAGGAGCGTCAGAAAAACACTGATTTGTAACATGACAGTTTTTCAGTGTTTTTTGCAGTTTACATCACCAGATCCATTTGTTTTGGAGAGGAATGGATCTCTGCAGATAATTTGGCTCCTGTTAAAATCCTCCTGAAGATCTGGGTCATAAGTACAGTGAGCACAGATTAGCAGGGGTCGGAGCAGGTGGGCCATCTCCGAAGTGCTGAACAGCATCAGAGAAACACTGATTTGTAACGTGAAACTTCTTTATTCAGTATTTTTAGCGGTTTTAATCACCTGGTCTGTTTGTTTTGGAGAGGAGGAGACCTCTGCAGATAATTTGGCTCCCGCTAAAAACCTCCTGAACAATGAACACTGAAGGAATTCTAACCAGGAGTAGTTTCAGCTGGTTGCAATCTGCAGCCTCACCACTAGATGCCACTAAATCCCCCTAAATCTTACACACTGGACCTTTTAAGGTTTCATCATTCAATGGGAAATTAATTGGCAACAATGTTGACAATCGTTTAAGAAATACCAAACTTCACTGATGAATGTTTTGGGAGATTTCAGACTGTTGTTCTGAACAAAACAAACAATTTAAATATGTCAACTTGGGCAACTTTGCAGCATTTTACAGACCAGATTAACCATGAAAATAACCAGTCAGTTACTCAAATAAAGAGTCCTACATCCAATAGTTGTGTCAAGACGTATAATAAAGAAATGCAAGGCTGTTGCCGCAGCAGCCCGGGTTCAAATCCAGCCTGTGGCCCTTTGCTGCATGTCATCCCCTCTCTCTCTCCCCCCTTCACGCTTACCTGTCCTGTCCATTAAAGGCAAAATGGCCCAAAAAATATCTTTAAAAAAATTTTTTTATAAAATAGCAAATTATACTTGAAAGGTATTTTGTGCAGTAATTGTCCGGTACCGTTTTCAAACAGTATCTGTGGTGAAAGTGAACGTGAAAAGCAAACCTAATTTTCTCCATTTGGTGTTTTGCCTTGCTATATTTGTGTTTCTTTCGGTGCTGTGTCTGAGATTTTTGTAGCTTACTCTCGGATGCGTGCTGCTTAGAGTCTGGCACTTGGTTGCTCACCTGCACATTGTGCCCAGGAACGTCCTGAACAAAGTAAAATAAGATGAAAATAAGAAAGTACAGGCAGAGGGCAGAGTCACTGCAGATAAATACACTGCCACTCATTTCTAGTGCGTCATAAGTGGGGACTGAGAGGGATTACTTTTGTGTGAATCTATACATTATTTGTTAGGAAAATCCTGTTCAATATACCTTTTAAAATGTATGTCTTTTACCATAAGAACGCAGCAAGTGGTTCCTCTGAGTCAGGGGAAGTACTTTAAAACCGTGGGTTATTTTGAAACACTGGATTTCCCTCCCAAAGCATGCTCTTGCTTGTATAGACATAGTACGCTGACGGCAACAGACAGAATCTCTTGAAAGTACAAGGCTTTTCAATTATTCATAGATACGTGTGGAAAACATGCAATAATGGAAAGCTAAGTAAGTGTTGCTTCCCTGTGAGAGGTAGATCAGATTTTGCCCCTGTCCTCCTCAACATTTCACTGTAGTGTATATGTCTGACTGGAATAAACTGCGGAGGATCAAAAATCACCCACACAGCAGAAATCCAACGTGCAGAACCATCAATATCTGCGACCTTGGTCGACTGTTCACAAAAATAGAAATGCTTCAGACGTAGCAATAAAACACAGATGACACTCACAATAAGCAGTTTTGAGAGTGTGGGCTTTTTTGGACAGCAAGTTGCCGGGGGTGATTTTTCAAGGTTATCTGGACTGTCTTCAGACCTTTACAGGACGGCATCCTGTGATGTGTTCAACATGGACATGCATCAGTGCCAAGTGTGTTTGTTTGTGCTCTCTCCTTACCTCTGTGTGTGTGTGTGTGTGTGTGTGTGTGTGTGTGTGTGTGTGTGTGTAGGATGGAGGTAAAGCTCTGGAGAAGGCGATGTCTCACAACACCAGCGTAACAGAATGTGACATACGTCTGACGGAGGTTGACGAGCAGAGCGCTTCCTTCATCAACCAGGTGGTGTGGAAGAACAAGAGTTTAGAACAAAAGACACATGCTGGAGAGGATAAAACCAAGTAAACATCAACATCTTTCATTTGAATACAAACCCATCTTTATTGGTGATTAATTCCTGCCCAACACAGCCACATCAGAACATGACCACTGTGGCTACGTTCACATTACAGGGCTTATTGCTCAGTTCAGATTATTTCTCCAGATCAAATCTCTCCACCTAGACTGTTCACATTCATGTTTGAAGGGATCCACATCTGACATCAGTGTAAACAAATCCAATAACGTCACACACATGCGCTGGAATAACAACAAAAAGCCTCACATTTGCAAGACAGGCATTTGGGGAAAAAGTGAGGCCACGATGTTGAGGGTTTCACTGAGGAACACATGTCCAGGGCTACATTCTAATGTCTCTGTGGTGCCTCACGACAACACTGTCACAACATGTAGACAAGCTGTCTGCGTCTGGCACTGAGGCGCTATTGGCTGATGACTGGGGCAGCTTGGCACAGCAGCAGTGCAGAGTTGGCAGCCTTTGGTAGTTTAAACAGACTGCTCTGACACTGTATGGTGAATGATCTGCACCCGCCCAGTGAAGTATGATGTGAGAAAACCATGGCTGTATGGAAAACGCACATGAATTCTGATATGACCGTTCTCACAGCAGTCACATGGCCAGTGATCGGATGCATTGGATTTAGGAGCACATATGAAAGTGGCAGAGATCTAATTGGAAAAAAATGGATTTCTTTTTCTTTGTCACATTAAAGCAAAGAAATCAGATTTGGGCCACATTTGTTTGTAATGTGAACGTAGCCTATATGCCAACTCTGCATCTCAAACTAAACCAAATATATAGCTATACCTTCAAGAGTAAATGTTGCCGTAAGAGGAAAAATCTATCTACTATTGGATACTTACCGTGTTTACATTGTTGTGTCCATTTTGATATTTGATGGCTCATATTTCTGATGTGCATAGATAATTAGCAAAATGTAACTGATGTGATTACACATCAGGATGTGTCTACTATCTTGTCCCTTGTTGCTGCTGAAAACAAATGTATACAAACTACATGCACATAGACAGTGATTGTCCTCCTGAAACCATGTGTCCTCTTATGAGGGCATCACATTTTGGGTTTTCCTGCACCTTATACTTCATTCTGCTTAACTTAGACCTGATAGTCTCGTTCGTGGACACTTTTTTGCGTCATCTAGTGGTAGTAAGAGCATGATCCACTAATCCATGTAAAAACAAGATGGCAGCCATCTCTGTCAAGACAGTCTGCAGCCAGTCCCGACACAAAAGCGGACAAGGTCCAAATCCTGATCACATTTTATGGTTGAAAATTGTTTATTTATGATTAATAATGTGTGTAGTTTGATATGGCAACAAATTTGACCAATTTCAGCAACAGTAACAAGCTAAGAAATTGGTAATTAGGAAGTACTCGTCTTAGGACATCAAGACTTTATTGTCGTCTCGTTTGAGGACAATGGGACTTTATTATCGTCTTGTTTGAGGATGTTGGGACCAATTAGGTGTGACAGACTGTCTCCACAGACAAAAGGACAGTCCTTGCTTGGAGTATGAAAGAAGGACAATTCATCCAGTTACAAAATGATCAAATCATAAGAGATTTAGCTTTGTTGTATCATTTGTAATTTAGTTTTTTAACGTTCAGTCATTGAAATACATTTTTTTATACTTAATTACACACTGTGACTATTAAAAATAAACCTAACTGGTCGAGCGTGGCTTGACGAGGCTGGCTGCTAGCGCTACCATCTGAAGCTGTGCTAGCTCAGACCTCCGCGTTCGCTGCTAAATGCTTCGTGTTGAGGTGACATTTCAGGCTTTAAGTTCTCCGATGGTACGAAAATTCCTTACTGCAGAAATATAAATCTTCCATTCACGGGGCCATGAAGCATCGTCTCGTCTGCCTCCATCATGTGACAAAGCCACTGTGGCCTTCACTGACACACTGGGTCAAAGGGCACCATGGAACACCATTAATCAGCATCACTTTTTTGTAATGTGTTATTTTTTCTGTTATTAATTAATCAAAATCAACACGTTATTTTGACAGCCCTAGTGCATTTTGTAAGAGACAGTTGAGGTGATTTCGAGCGAGCTAGGTGAGCATACTTGTTTTTTAAAGTCAGTAACCAACAGAAACCTCACATAGCCATACATCGGGACAGAATAACCTTATCTGGGAACATGGAGTAACTTGTAAGGGAATACTGTTTGGGTTAAATGCAAGAACTGGGCAACCCTCAGAATCCCTGGATGGCAGACAGTGTTATACTCTATGTTGAGCTGCGATTCTCCCCAATCGAGACTTCATTAAATACTGCATGCCATCCATCGAAGTGTCCTGAGGTCTTCTTCAGCTATTAAATCATCAGCTCTGAAAATTTCAGTCTTAAAGTAATTTATGACACATATTTTAGTGAGCATTTCAATTTATTTAGAAGCCTTTTTTTTCCCATGTTGATACACCCATTTGGTATTCAATCCTTATGTAACATCAAGGCAACGTTGTGGTGGTGTTGGAATACATACAGACTTGTGTTTTTTTAACCTACATCTACTGACTAATAATATAGTAGTAACACCTTTGCTAGGCAGCAACAAAACATGTTTGTAATAAATCTTGCAAGATTACTTTTTTTATTTTCTAGAATCACATGAAGAGAGGCAAAGCTGCTCTGTATGTTGATGGCGGACCAGCACATCTACAGATGATACAATACTGATATTCTTTAGATCAGTAATCGGTATCAGTAATCACCCAATCATTTTCCTTAGAAATGTGTCTTTGTGTTTATGAGTGTGTGCGCCTGATCCTAAATCAGTCAAATCGTTCATAACGTTACACAAAGGTGTATCAAATGTAATCTAAAAAGTGGGTTTAAAGGGAAACAAACATCATTCAAAACAGTAAATGAGAAGCAGCACAAAGATGCTGTTGGCTGTGTTGCCTGACACATTTTACACCCGATTGTATTGCCGTTTTCAAATCAACAAACTCACCATTTAACATCTTCACATCAAAAACGTCCCTGCTTCAGTCACCTCTATGTTTGTGCGACACATTCAGCTAAGAACAAGATCCACGTCGACAGTCACTCTAACCTCTCGCCTCTATTTTATTTACAGTACAAATCCTTTCTGCCCTACGGTCTTGAAAAACCACAAAAATCATTTAAATATAAAAAGACAAACCCCCCGAGCATTTTTGAGTGAAAGAGTACATATCATAACAACCTAATCTACTTAATACACACGATAAAGGGTTCAGTGCTTTGCATGACAACAGCTTTTATGCTAACAGTCGTCTGTGGAGGAAAAATGTCTAGTTATGAACCTTCCAGTCAGATTTAGAACCTTTTTTTTGTCGCTGTTGTTATGTAAACATTGCACTGGTAAACACAATTTTCTATTCTTACACATGACTATTTATGGATCACAGTGAAGCCATCTGAGAGGCTTGTTGGCTAATAAGGAATGAGAGAATGTGATGACTTCAGTATAAAACAGTGACTAAAATCCAAAATTGTATCCCATGTGGAGTTTGCATGCTTGTCCTTGTGGTTTACTTACAGTTCTACACTTCACCCCACAGTACACGGACAGTGATTCCCAATGCATGCTGGGATTTGATCCAGCCCTTCATGAGAAACTGAATGAATGAATGAGTTTCAATCCCTGCATCTCATTTGGTTTCCCGTTAAAATGCTATTCATTTTGCTCAAAAAGGTTGTATGGTACATCATTCATTGACCATTAAAGGATACTTTGACTCTTTTTGGGAAACATGCTTATTTGTTTTCTTGCTGAGAGTTAGAGGAGAAGATCAATACCAATCTTGTCTTTGTCTGATAAATATAAAGCTCATTAATGCAACCAAAAGCCTGTTAGCTTTGCTTAGCTTAGACTGGAAGCCTAGCTTAGATTCTACCCTCATAAAATAACAACTTGTTTTTTTTAACAGAATAAACCATAGAGATAAAAGCCAGCAGCAGCATGCCTGTGCAGAAAACTGCAGTTCCTCTAATGACCACTTGAGGGTGGTATCAAGAGTGAGTCAATCCCCATATAGTCTCGCTCACCAGACCTTTCCCAAGGAAAGAAAGGTCTGGCTGGGCCAACTCTCACTTTAAGATTGGAGAAAAAAACACCCCGGCTGCTTGTATTTCTTTCGACCAATCACAGTCGTTCTGGGCAGTGCCTCAGCAACGGTGCACTTGCAAAAATATTGCCGGGGGGAAACAGGTTTTGGTGTAACACGCCCACAAAATATCGCCTACAGGACGCGAACCATGGCAGAAAAATGGCTACATCCCCGCAAGATCAAACACAGCACAAGTTAGTAAAGGATGTGTTGAAAACGGTTGAAAACTGCTACACAACCTGAGGTGGTAGGGCGGGACTTCAGCGGGTGGCTCGTTCTGCCCAATGAGAAGCTGATCTAGGCAGCGAACTTCCGCCCATTCAGACTAATCCCCATATACCCTCATGTTAATAGCCCAACTTTATAACAGACATAAACATGTTTACAGCCTGGTACAAAAAATTGTTTTAGTCTCTGTCGCTAATTTCTCAGTTCTTGACAATAGTACGGGGTTGAATTTTATATAACTCACAATTAAATGTTATTAAGGCTTAAAGTTCTGCATAATTTAGGGTGTGTTGGCTTTGAGTGACAGGTGGTTGCCTTCTCTTGAGGAGTCGCTATCACAGCGACAACGTTGGTTAGGTAACGTAACCATGGAATAACCCAAGATTCACATAGCCATAGTTGCCCCTATTTCAGTGTGTTTTCAGTTCATGAAAGTTAATTGTAATGTTTTGGTCGCCTTAAAAAGTCTTGTTCATGTTCAGTTTTTCTGGAAAGTACATTTTGTTTTAATGGTTTTATGCCCACTTTTTGTTAGTGGAAATTGACAGTATTAGCATCAACACAGATAACCATTGCTGTAAATGCACTATGCTAACGAAGCTAGCAGCTCATGTTGGGATTATCTCCACCCTCTCATCCAAACATGGTTACTTCTGGCTCCAAAAACAGCCAAAATGCCAAATTCAAGGCTTCAAATTGAGAATCCACAAACCAATGGGTGACGTTTCAGTGGCTATGTCTTTTATTTTACACAGTCTATCAATAAAACATGTTAAATAGTAAGCTTTAGAAGTGCTGATCAGTTGATTTTGTTCAGACAGAGCCAGGCTAGCTGTTTCCCCATGTTTCCAGTCTTTGTGCTATGCTAAGCCAGCTAAGTTGTTGGTGGGAGCTTCATTTTTACTGTACAGACATCAGATTATTTATGTCCTCATGTAACTCTCTGCATGAAGGCAAATAAGTGTATTCCCAAAATGTCAATGTATAAACTATTTCTTAAACATCGTAAAAGTGATCTAACTAAAGT
Source organism: Epinephelus moara (assembly GCF_006386435.1). Lineage (NCBI taxonomy): Eukaryota > Metazoa > Chordata > Actinopteri > Perciformes > Serranidae > Epinephelus > Epinephelus moara. Next base: position 21,814,709 of record NC_065517.1, on the reverse strand, counting down.
GTCATGAACACCAGGACTTGAAGTCGGTCGCTCAGCTGTTCATAACTTCAAACTTGGCCGTTTTGTAACATAAGTGTTTTCTAAGTGGAGATTTACACATCACACAGTTCAGAAGTAACAGAGGTAATATGGAATGTGGTCAGAATATATGACACTTGATTGAAATGCTGTTCAATAATGATGTATGAATAATAGGCAATCATACTTTTAAAAAAAAAAAAAGTCGAAGTACTTCAATTTACAAAATATCCAGTAACTAAAATGACAAAATAACTGTTAGGTTTTAAAGCATTTGGAAGATATGTTGCCAATGTTAACCAACACATTTCAAAGGTCTTTGCTCGCTTAGACTTTTTCTTAAGTTGCAATGGTGCAAACCGATTTAGTAAATCAGTAAATTTAAACTAGCAGGCAGTCACTGGTAACTTAGGAAAGACTTAGCAATGGTTTTGCAAATAGCTGGTGCAACCAAAATCCTGGAGAGGAGCAGATCTAAAATGATAGTCTGTCGTATCTGACCTGCTTCTGTACCTTTTGTTATTTGGAATAGGAACATTAGTAACGTTCAAACCCTTCACTTTACAAATGATCCAGTTATTACACAGCTGAAGCCTTTGAAAAGCAAAATAAAATGTCTGCATAAACCCAAATTTTAGACAAAGGAATGATGACCAGGTTTTGGGATGTTGTTGCAAAGCAGAATTGTTGCCCTGAATACTATCCTGAGTTCTAGGGGCTTGCATAGATGACCTGTTTACACAATGTTTTCATGCTAAACTGTCTGTTGTTGAATCAGATGTGAGGTTTGATGGAGTCTGTGTTTTTATCATGCCTCACTCCCTTTGAGTATTTTCGGTGTATTCTCTAGTATTGCTATACAGATGGTCTGCAACTCCAAACTTAATATGGAATGTAATGAGTATGGATAATTGGTCACAATTTACAGTACAGGCTCGTATTGTGAAGACAAGTCGTAACAGGAAGCAGCATAACATTTTGATTTGGGAGATTATAATGGTTTTTATGGTCTTAAAGGAACAGTGTGTAAGATTTAGGGGATTTAGTGCCATCTAGTGGTGAGAATGCAGAGTGTGACCAGGTTTTTTAACTGGGAGCTGAATTATCCACAGAGTTCTCTTCCTCTCTAAAACAAATTGACCCAGTGATTTAAATCGGTAAAAACAATGAAAAAAGCCATTTCACATAACAAATCAGTGTTTCTCCGATGCTGTTTGGCTTGTTGGAGATGTTCCGCTGGTTCAGCACCTGCTAATGTGTGCTCACCTTTTGTCTCTGATAACTTAAGATCCAGATGTTTAGGAGATTTTAACCAGGAGCTGAATTATCTGCAGAGGTCTCACCTTCTACAAAACAAATGGACGCGGTGGTTTAAACTGGTAAAAACACTGAAGAAAGCAGTTTCATGTTACAAATCCGTGTTTTTCTCACCCTTTACAGTGGCCGAGGTGAAAACGCGAGAATGCAAATGGCCATCTAGAGCCAGTGTTTGGTTTGTCTGTTCTGAGCTACTGTAGAAATGTGGTGGAGCAACATGGTGATCTCTGTGGACAGGGACCCGCTCCCTATGTAGATATAAACAGCTCATTCTAAGCTAACAAAATTATTTTCAGGTGTTTTTACTAAAGAAAACACACCTATTATATTCCATTGCTGCCAATATGTCCCCCGAAATCTTACACACTGTTCCTTTAATGTTGGAAAATGTTATGCCCATGCCAGTCTTGTGAGATGGAGGCTGGTTTGTACACAAATAACTGTAATAATTGTACAGTTAAAACTAGCTAAACTGTTTCTAACCCCTACGTAATATTTGTTTCAAAAGTTCTGGCATGCCTGATTTTCGTCACTGTTTCCATTAGACATTTATTGTTGTGCATGGTTCGGCTGTTAAATAAATTCGCCATGACTAAGATATTGCATGCACTCATTTGAGAGGAAGGTTTTGTTTTTTTTAGTTCTTTAAAGTAATCCTGTCGTATTATTAAATCTGACACTATCAGTAGTGAATCCAGGCCTCTGCCTATTTCTAGCGTCTTTGATGGCCAGCTCTCTCTGGCTGTCTCTCTGATACGCATCAGCAGCAGCATCAGTTCACGAGAGCTGTGTTATATTATGAGAAAAATCATCTGAAAACATTTAGGGCCTGATTTTTTAAGAACAATGAGATCATTTTTCTTCTGTGTATTACACACTAAGTGCTATCATGAGTGTAAATTCAACGTGTTTTAATGGGAAGATGTTGAGATGAGATGAATTTAATAGCTTATGCTCGTCGGTAACAGTTGATCGCTAGGCACTTAAATAAGGAGGTAGGCTGAATAAAAATATTGCCAAATATTAAATTAAATGCATCTTTGAGGTTTTAAACCAACTGAGTTGACACTGATTTATTACTAGTATGATGAGGTTTATTACTATGTAGTCGCCCATTATAGAAAATATACAGTTTATAGTAATTAACAGTTTGAAGACGTGTTGTTGATTCAGTTTGAAGTTCTCGTGTCCTTTAGCCCTCCTGTGCTAAATTATTCATCCACTGCGCTGCTATATTTAGCAAGCCAGGAAGTATAATGTCAACCCAGCCAAGCCGATTTCAGCTAACTTGACATTTCAGCATCTGCATCAGACGTTTATTTTTATACTATTGAAATGTGTTCTTTGAATGTACAGAATTAAATCAGCCAGTATCAAAAGGTTTCACATGCAGCTGTTTAGATTTTAGATTTGGGCCTTACTTAATTTATAAGAGCCATGGGATGTTTTTTGTTTCAGCAAAAGTATTCAGTCGTTAATTATGTTGTGTTTTGACAAGGAGGCTGATATCTTTGCATTTTCCCTCATCATTCACCCATTTCATGTGACTCACATGAACTCATCACTGCTGTGATGTGTGAGTCAATTTCATTTTTCATTCAGACATCCATTAATTGTCATATCCCTTTCATTTCTTGGCAATTTCTTAGGCTACCGCTGAGTCAAAACCCCTGTTAGGCTTCAAATACTAGAAAGTGTTACTCATGTCCTTGTAAATTGTCTGTGACTAACATCTACAAATATGGCATTTACAGTAGGAAGTGACTCCCCTTCGTGTTCCTTGGTTATTTGACTCTTGTCCGTACGGACACTGTAGGACGGTACGTGACACTTTGGCAATTTGGTCCTTTAGAGCCGCATTGTATTTTTAGCAACAGTCTCATCATTAGCATCAAGTCTGTTTTTCCCTGACTGTACTGTAAGGACTTTTCTACATGTACTGTTTCCTGTTTGTTTGAGGCTACAGTACCTTTAGAAACTTGAACAGATCCTTGTATGTGGGAACTTGTAGTTAATTCTGTTGTAAAAAGGAGAAGTAGAAGTCATAGTTAGCCCAACCCTGGTGTAAAGAGGGTTCTCACTCTGTGCCTGTATCATTATATTCCTTGCTCAGATAAGTCTGGCAGCTGTGGGTCATAGAGAGGTCTCCACACAGGAGCCGTTTCTGTGCAGGGAGCGGTGGTCGTGATTGAGGCAGCCTTCGTTGCGATGCACAATGAGCACTGGAAAGTACAGAGCGTCTTGATAGGCTGGAGGGTTCTCCTCACTGCTCTGTTGGCCTGACAGACAGCGCGTGCTCTCTGTGGGGCAGGACCGCTCGTTCAGGCTCCCGCTGCTCCTCCACAGGCAGCTCCGCCTGGAGCCGTACAGCCGGCCCAGCGAGAAGCGGCTGGCGCTGAAGGGGATGCGGGGGCTCCCCGTGTTGCAGATGCTGAGGGCGCTGCGAGAGAAGATGGAGGAGCTGCTGATGGCGCGGTGGCAGCGTTCGCAGTTCTGCCTGTAGCTACCGTAGCCTCCACATACGGAGTAGTTGTTACAGCTCCCTGAGAGCTGGGCCAGGTCCATGAGAACTGCCTCTGAGTAGCTGGGCACCAGCTGCTGGTTGGAGCGGATGTGCCACTCCAGCTCCGTGCTGTCGATTGTGTTGACTCGTGGGATGTGTCTGCAATGTGGCCGCTCCTCAGATGGTGTTACTGGCACATAGTCAAAGCCAAACAGCTTCTCTACATGGTAGTGTACACAGGCAGTGCGGTACTCAGTCAGCACCCGCAGAGGCCAGGAGAGGGTGAAAGCAGCTGCCACCCAGAAAGTGGAGTTGGCTGCGTACCAGGGAAGGTGATTAGGGTCAGAAAAGGCAATCATATACTCCTTAAAGTCTACATTCTTCAGGTGCATCCCCTCCCTGGCTTCCATGTAGTCATCCAGGCCCTCGTTCTCTGTGAAGAACCTGGCCCGCTGGGTCAGGTACGAGTTCTCTGACTCCACGTTGGCAAAGCTAAAGCACTTAGTGAACCTCAGCCTGGTGATGGGGAAGTCCTCCAGGCCCAGCAGGTGCTTCGAGATGTCCTTAACCCCACAGTTCCCATAATCAAACTCCGCCTCAGCCACATGGGTGTTGACACGCTCATGGTAGACCTGCGTGGTGGTGTAGGCATCCCCGTTACGGTAGCGCGTCACCTGCCGCGTCCTTCTGATATAATGGTAGCTAATGGCCTTCCACCAGATGCAGGGTGTAGCCTGCTGCATCCTCTGGATGCGCTCCCCCACGCTGTCCACGTCCACCTTGTACTGCAGCTCGTTCCTGGTGTAGCAGTGCCAACACTCCACCAGGTAGACCACGTAGAGCATGACCAGGAAGGCCAGAGGGATGTAGATGTAGCCGTTGGAGCAGGGGCTGTCATGGTACATCATAGACTTTCCCTTGTAGGCGCTGTCGAAGGAGAGGCGTGTGACCTTGGTCACCTGACACCAGGCCATCACGCCGACGCAGCCGTACATCAGAAGGGACAGCAGCAGGCATTTCCAGTGAGTTTCCTGACACAAGGATTTAGTGAAGGACTGTTTCTGGGGCCGCTGCTACAAAGAAGATGAGAAAACAGCAATAAGTCAGTGGAACAGTACTGTAGATATATTTTTATTCAACATAGTATTTCAGCATAATCAATACTGTTTAGCTAGGCAGTCATTATTATATATATCTTGGGGGGGTTGTATTGTATCGATACAGGAAAGCCAAGTATCGATTCTTTTATTTTATAGATTATTAAAATTGTGACCAAAAAATAAACTGTGGTGGAATACAACACATTCTCACTCCGATTTCATCACATATATTTACGTTTTGTCATGGACTTTCCACGTCCACATATGACTTGAAAGGTACCCTGGGTGTGTTGGTTGTTGACCTTCTGGGACACCGTGTCAAGTTCTGACTGTTACATGCATTGTATTTTTTCAAAATACACTTCTGTTTTCACAGGAAATTTAATGTTTACATACAGTCTCTTTCAAAATAAAAGCACTACAGCGGTACAACATCATGAATTTACGTGGTTTTTTTCCTCCAACAACTAAAACATGGTTAGGTTTAGGCAACAAAAGCAAGTGGCTTTAGAATCTTATGGGATGCAAACACCGCACTCTAAAGTGAAAGTCGGTATTTGTTGGACCCATCCACCCCTCCCCCCTGCTCCTTTCGGACTTTCGCCGTCTTATCTTTCGTCCTTGTCCCGCCATGCTTCCCTCTGATGCCGCTGGGCGCCATTAAACTATAACGGCAACCGTCCGCATATTATGCAGACATTAAAGGACACCTTTTTTCGTTGGTATCTGATGCTGCTAGTCACTGCCCAAGTGCTGGATTTTAACAACCTCGGAGTGAGACTGGGCTCAATGAACAGACTGAAACCTTATTTGATAAAACAAATGTTGACAAACATTTGTTTCTTTTTGGGACACAATTTTCAGTTGAAGAAAGGTATTAAATCGCAATGTACTGCAATATATGTTGCTGTAATACTCCTTGCACAATCGCAATGATACTGTATCGTAACTTAAGTCTTGTGATAATATCGTGTCATGGGGCCTCTGGTGATTCCCACCTCTTGTAGGTACAATCACTGTCAAACACTGTGCTGCCTTTATTTCATTACTTTTATATGTATTTAAAAAGGTGAAAACTACAATGTCATTTGAGTTTTATAAGCCTAAATCACTGTCGATTGTTATAGGTATTGTAAAGTTTTAGTATGTCATAAAAAGGTCATAAAAAGTCATGGTATAGTATGTCAGACAAAATTATAGTGTGTTCACTTTTCCTGAATGGCCTCCAATGATACGCTGGCTCCCTAAAATGGCACTCAGTCATCAAACTTTGAGAACCCCTCATCTAATCTTGTTGTTTCAAAATGCTCTAGAATGGTCTATTCAGCTGTTTAGTGTCCACAAACTTCTCCCAGGCTTCCCTCAAGGGTTTGGTTGTAATGCTCAATGGGTGGTTATGGCCCTGTTGTTTAGATTCTTGACTCAAGGTTCATCTGTGTGTATTCACATAATTCCTCAGAATATAACCTCAAAGCCATAGGGAAGATAAAGGGTTACATTACCTGTAATTACACACTGCAGTATAAAAGTGTGATTTAATTGATGAACATGACCTAAATTTGTTTTTGGTACAAAGTTAGAAGCAGTTAAAAAGCGGTGGCTCATGCATATAAAATATTCAAGGAAATATTCTGCGTTGTAAGTGCTTTTGCATAGTTTATGCATGAGCTGCGAGCTGACTGCTCATGCCTCGGACTACGCTTGTTATAATCAAACGACTCACCCACTCTCATAATCAAATTCAAGATAATGGTCTGCTTAATGCAAAAGAACAATGTTAAGTATATACGTTGATGCCAGTAAGGAGCAGTGTGAATCTGTTTGCTGTGTGGGTGTGCACGTGGCCATGGTGCGTGCCTTTTATATAAATATAATATCTGAGAATATAAAAGAAGTAAAAAGAGCAGAAATATTCTGAGGGGTAGATTACACATTTAATGTCAAGCCAGCCAGAAAAAAGCAGCCGTTTGACTCTGGCAGCATAAAGCTGGTGCCATCCTTTATCACCGCGGGGCACAGCAAGCCCCAGTGCATGCATCAAGAGCTAGTCACGCCTTTTGGGAACACTGCCACACAAACCTGGCAGAGATTCAAAAGCCCCGGGAAGGAAGAATTATAACAAAATCCATTCAAAAAAAATTAGCATAACAGATAATGCACCTTAGCAGAGTTTACTGTGTGTAGACATAAAACATTTGTACTGTAGCAGCAGTGATTCAGTTTGAAAACAAAGGTTATCCCCTCCATCTCTTACATAGGTCAGCGCCTGCATACGTGTGACCACAACAACCAGCACCACTGCATTGATGTATTGAATTCAATATGTCAGCTCTGTGCTCTTTGAGTGACAGACAAGCATAAATAATAGATGTTTTTCCTCCATAATTATCCTCCCCACCTTGGCCACATGGTCCCCAGGTCCCTTACCAACCCGAGGCTACACCCCACGGGGTAGAAGGGATCAGCATTGACATTCCCTGTTGAGAATCTGCAGAAGGAGTATTTACTCACTAGCATCCTGCACACGCTCGGCAACTATAATCAATATAACATGACATACTTTGTGGCTCATGTTACACTTTACAGCCTCGGCTCAAGCAGCAGGAACGATGACGAACAGTCGAAACACTTTTATGGTGAGCAAATGTACCTGTACGTGGCTGTGGCTTAAATGAAAAACAAATATAATCTTAAAGCAGCTGTCATAGATAGATATTTGCAGATATGTAAATGAAAGTGTAGCTCACAAAATTTAATCGCACGCCAGTTTCAGCCCTGACTTTAAGAATTATACCAGAGATGAGTAGACGCTTCAGGAACAGTGAGTTGAAGGCTTAGTGTCTTACTTTAAAATGACATTTTAATTAAAAAACTCCCTGCTTAAGATCATCACAGAGCTGTTCATCAGGGCTATGGATCGCAGAGAAGGAAGGAAGTGACTCACCAAATGAACACAGTGGTGTTGACATTTTTGATAGGTTAGACAAAGGCATTCCTGTGGCCTGGTTGAGTAGCATGAAAGACGTCATATTAAGCATACTGGGGGGAAAATACCTCAAACGTTTGTCATGCAAAGACAAAAAACACCAGTATTTGTGGTTTTCGGGGTGTAAAATGGTGTAAAGAGCCTCTGAGGTTCACTCAGATGGAGGCTCTGTTATTATATTTGACATTTGTTTGCAGCTGTGTTGCGTGTTTTGTACTGTCCCACACACAAGGAAGTAAAGAAATGTAAAACTAAACATAGAGAACAGAACACAACTATTATTTTTTAGGATATTCAGCATACCAGCCTGCATGCTGATATCAGTTTTACCTTTGTGGTTTACACTAAAGTCCATGAACTTTTAGGTTATTGTGACTAATACATTTAACATTATATTGATGCTTTAATATTAAAGGTATTAAAGGTATAATATGCAGCGAAAGTGAAACTAAGGGTGCTTTCAGACCTAGAGTTGTCTTATCAGGGACTAATTTTATTTCAAAGTTGCATAATTGCCTAGAGTTGGTTCATGTTCTCACGGCAGCATTTACAAGCGGACCAGATCAAATGCCTTGTGCGAGAACGCTAATCTTGATTGGTCAGAATTTCCATGTGGGAAAAATCCAGGAAGTAAACAAAATGTTGAAGAAGAGTAAATGTGACACTTTCTAATGTCACAATGGAGGGACAACTACGCAGGTTGATTTTAGCGCTGGTCATCGTGTAACTGTAACATGCTCATGTTTAACCCAAACAATGTGTCATGTGACTGCAGTTGGTTCGGATCGAGGTCGGAACACTTTCTCACCACAAACAAACTGCACCAGAGTTAGTTTGTAACCGGACTGAGACCATCTCTTCAAGTCGGTAATGGTCCGGTTGTTTTGGTGCGCACCTAAGTGTGATTGCTGAATTCACACCTGCCAAAACAAACTGCACTTAGGGGGCAAACAAACTTGAGTTCGATTGAACTGAACCAAACAGGGCAGGTGTGAAAGCACCCTAAAAGCCAACCTCAGATTCACTCTCATCTGGTGTTTCACCTCACTATATTTGTGGGTTTTTTTGGTGCTGTGTCTCTTGGATGCCTGCTGCTTACAGTCTGGCAGCTGTTTGCTACCTTTTTATAAAGCCCCGAGGCCAGAGTCTCACACTTAGGAAAACCCTTCATAGTATATCTTTAAATTTCCAAACTAAAAGAGCCTCCAACTGGAATTAAAGTTGTCATCTCTGCAGGGAGAATAAAATCCTTAAACCAGTCTGTTATGAAATGTAATCAATATTTTAGAAAACAAATGTCTCAGTCAGAACCTTCAGGACTGGAGAAGCTTCACAAGTCATGAGACCACGGCGGTGCCTTTAACTAAGTGCCTCTCATACTCATGGACACTTTTCTCTTGACATAATAAGACCAGCGGGGGTTATATAAAAACCCTCTTGTGTAATGGATATGTAACTTGTCCAACATGTGTGTTTGAAGGGGAAGTCTACGCAGTGACAGTGAGGAAATGGAAAAACACATTGCGTTTCTTACTCAGGCAAAAGATCCCTAATGAGTTTAATTTTTATTTCTCATGCAAAGCGTGCATCTGTCTTTTTTAATGGTGTCAGTATAATTTAGGGATGTTGGCAGCAAGAGAATATGGTTGGTTATTATAGTATTTTGAGTCTGTCCTCACAGAGAGTTTGGGAGCAGGACTTCTTTGTTATTAAAGTAACAAACCCACATACATTTTGTTCCAGGGAGGAGGTTTCTTAGTGTGAAGAAAACATACATATTCTCTAATTGTACACATGACTGTTTCATTTTCCTGTGGACCAATTTGGACCCTTTCTAGGACCCACAATAGGTCCCAGAGCCACATTTTGGAAGCTTGTCTGGAGGGGAGACAAACAGGACTACATACATGCGCGTTCACGCTCTCGGGTGCGCGCTTGGACGCACAGGTTCATATATTAGCCTACTGCATATATCTATGTAAGCCCATTAATAACAGCTGTATTAATGCAACTAATTCCCACGTGTTCCGTGTGCACTGGCCCCAGTTAGACCTTAATCTCCTAAATCTGATTATTATAGTGAGATTATTTGGATTTCACTGTGATATCAATGCAATATGTCTCACTAATTAAAGGCTGATTTGCCCCCCCGTGCGTTTGGGTAAGAAAATTGGCCTCCACATTGCAAACAATGATGCGTCCTCACCTCCTCTCTCGGGCTGTCCGGCTCCTCTTCGGGGACGGTGGTGGTGCTGCTCTCACTGGCTGTTGCAGCCGATGCTGGGGACATGATGACAGCGGTACAGAAACCGGGTCATGGATCTCCTGATGGGATGGGGGTTTTCCAAATCAGGGTGAAACATAAAGACATCGAGAACACCTCTGCGCATCATCCAAACAGAAACCCGTCCGGCTGGAGCACAGATGGAAACAAAACACGCATCATCCCAGCAGCAGCAGCATCTTCCAGGTGGGCAGACGTCGCCGGGTATCGCCTACGGGGATCCGGTCATTGTGCCTCGGAAAATAGACCGAGATTCCTCCCGCGATGCACGGACTGAGATACTGACGGAGACTGCTGCAAGGGATGGATGCAATGTGAGGAAATGGCACAGGCGGCAGTCAGCTCCTCTCCCTGTAGGCAGTGCCCATGGCAGCCAGAGGAGCTGTGAAGCAGGACAAAGACGACGGGCACGTGTGAGCAGCCACCCTGACACTACAATGTAAATAACACACACACACACATCCCCGGTCAAGTCATTCACAACACAGAGGCGGTGCTGCAGAGAGGAGCCCACCCCCCCTGCATCCCATTAGCTGCACTACCTTCTCTGGATGGACCAATTATTTATTATAATATTAACGATATCCCATTTAAAACATAAGGCTACTGTATGAAATATTTTTTCAAAAAAGAGTTGGTTACTGCAGAAATACACAGCTAAACAGACCCATGCTTGGCTTTTTATATTATTATATTTTATCGATATTCAGAAATACACAGCTAAACAGACCCATGCTTGGCTTTTTATATTATTATATTTTATCGATATTCAGCCCACGGAGTAAACTCATTACTGAACACCACAGACACACTATGCAAGACAAACAGCATGATGCATTTAGTACAACAGCCCATGTGATGTTCATTAAGATAAATTATTAATACATAATTATAGGCATTATCAGTGCCGGACCTAGCACATTTGGAAGCCAAGGACCCCCCCCAGCTCCCCCATCCCAATATATATTCTGTTGTTATTATTATTATTAGTATTGAAAATATTTCTAACAAGAACTAGTGATGGGCAAAGCAGTTCTTTAGATGTTACTGAATCACTAGAATCACTTCATTAAAAAGATTCATTCAAAAGATTCGTTCACCGAATCGTTCAGTGCTTGGCGGGAGGGGCCCTGACTCACTGAACTGATACTCAGCTGAGCTGCTGCTGCGTCTGCCCTGCACTGGTGAGTCTCATTACTGGCCAGCCTAATGTTTTAAGTTTGTTTATCTGGAAACTAAGTCTGTTAAAACAATGGGGAGGTGTGTGATTGTGTTCATGCAGCTTGACTCCTGGCTACATTAGGCATTAGCTTGGAGAAAACGGCCCCTATGAAAGTGTATCGCTGAGAAGAAATAATTTGAATCACTTAGGGATCGGGGTTACGTTGTTCACCGAGTGATTCGTTCACCGAGTGATTCATCACGCGGTAGGCAGTCCTCCTGCACCCTGGCTGCTTGCGACTCGTGAGCAATTCATCGTTCGCACGGACCGAATCTGCAGTTCCACTCCCGACCTGCATGCTCGCTGCTGAGCTCAACTGAACTGAGAAATGAACGAATCAGTTCTGGAAGTGATTCAGTTCAGTATGTTCACTCAACAGATTAGTTCTTTTGAACGATTCATTCGTTCGCGAACGGCACAACACTAACAAGAACAAGAGCTTAAGAGAAATAGAACAAATAAACAATTTACTAACTAACGATAAAAAAATTCTGTATTTGCAAATGTCAATTTCTTGTTTTTGTACTGTGCCCCAAATGCGTTTGCCTTTTCATTTTTCCTTATGCTTTGTTCACACTAGGAGCAACAAAGCAACAGGCTACATTCATTTTCAATGGAAGTTGATGACATGAAGCGACAAACTGATACCCGACACTTGTTGCTGGAGCCTGGTCTCACTCTTAAGTCATCGAAATCCGGGGCTTGGGCAGTGACTTTCAGCGTCAGAAACCAACAAAAAAGAGGCATCCTTTAATGTCGGCATGATGTGCGGCAGGTTGGTGTTATAGTCTAACAGTGCCCAGTGGCGTCAGGGGAAATGCAGCGAGACAAGGACAAAAGTTAAGGCAGTAGAAGTGCAAGTGGGGCAAGTGGGTGGGGTGGTGGACAGGTCCAACAAACACAGACTTTCGCCCGAGAGAGCATCCCGTAAGATTACAAAGCCAAACCCTGTTCTTTTTTCCTAATCTAACCACGTGCATTTGTTGTTGGAGGAAAAAAAAACTTAGACTCGCGGTGTTGTTCCAACATAGTGCTTTTATTTTGAAAGAGACTGTATATAAACTTTAAATAATCTGTGAAAACAGAAGTGTGTTTTGAAAGAAGACAATGCATGTAACAGGCAGAACTTGACACGGTGTCCCAGAATGGCAACAACCAACACACCCAGGGTACCTTGCACCTCGTATCTGGACGTGGAAAGTCCATGACCAAACGTTAATGTGTCGAGGTCGGAGTGAGAATGTATTGGTTGCTGCGAACAGGTGTGACATTGTACAAAGAAAAATTGAGCTAGCCTCGACTTTTTTCAGCGCTCCAATGATGCGGTGAAGCACCAACCAATCATATGCTTTTTGATTCTAACTGTAGTACTGAGTTATTTAGCTTAGTTAGCGAATGCTATGCCAGCTTTTTGTGCATTGCAGTGCACACAGAGATGCAGTGGGGGTGAAATGTGATGCTAAAATGGGGCTCAGACATTGATCAAAAGCATAGATAGTTTTTGGACCAATACAACCTTTAGATGGCGTTCAGTCGAGGTGCTTTGTGGCAAGTAGCAAACACATCCAAGCCATCACAACGTAACTACGTTAACGAGTGATTGAACAACACTTCAGCTGCGACTCTTCGATTATGTAGCTGGTCACACTGTTGCTGTGTCGCTTGTAGTGTGAACACAGCTTTACACCACACAAACATTCCCCTTATGTTCAATTTTAGCGCTCTACCCCCCCTAGATGGCACCCTATGGCTTCCTATGCCACCTACAGGAACATCTACCACTGTTTATAATCATGTCTTGAAATTTAAATGTAGAGAAAATGTCAGAGCTCGACGTCACTTTCAAACTGTATAGTCAAGACCAAACTTGGTGGTCTTGACTATACAGGCACAGACTATTTGTGTTTTTCTTGTGGTGATACCTTGTGAGCAGCAGGTGACTGAAGTTCAGTCCCATACAGAATTCTATATACCACTACCCTTTAGACTTAATCCATATTTATGATTACAGACAGAAAGAAAAAGATGAAGAGCGTTGTATTAAAGAATTCCCCGCATTCCTGCCAGCTCTGTTTCTCCTCTGTAAACATAACTATTTACACAGGAGCCCTTTATCTTACAACCCTGGCACACACATCCCTGTTTATCATAGCCCACAGTATGGACATTGGACTGGACTGCTGGCACAAAATGGATTAAGTAAACATAACAGTAGATGACATGAAAACAGATGGCGGCTCTTGGCAGCAGTAAAGGCTTCTCTCTGACAGTCAGTATTGTTTTATGGACTATATTTATGATGAATCTGGCCCTCAGCAGCAGCCATGTAAGTGAGCCCTCTAACGGCCAAACCACAGCAAGCATTTTCATGACAGAAAAGGAAACAAGAAACGATAGCTGGGTTATTCCTGAACTTTTGGGAGGTCAGAAATGGCAGCTTTAAACCTGTGCTTATGTGCATTACAAGCTGTATACAAGCTCAACCCAGTGCGTAAAATACGGGAACAAATGGAACATTTTTCCCCCTCTAGATTCAGATAAATTAAGTTATTGTGTGATTGTATCAATGGAAAGATACTGGAGTATGTAGAGCAAGCATGCATGCTGTGAAGTTATATAATACTGTATGTCAAAGTGCAGATTGACATTACAGTTGCTCCTCCACAAGCTTATTTTCGACCTGCAGCACTAACAATCGTTCCGTGTCAATGCCAAATTAAATTGGACAAGATTATGAAAACCTGTTTGTTCAGGTTTTGTAACTTCTCAGGAAAAGGTCTAAAATCCCTTGAATAATAAAGTGTGGTTTCATGCTGCAACCAGTGACAAGCCCGCTACTGTACAGATTAGGACTTCCGGTTATGGCTTTAGAAAATAAAACTTATGTGTGTGGTTGAAGAATACAGCTTACTCAAGGGAAGTTCAAGGGAGAAAGTATTTGTTGTGTTATTTCGGTACTTGAATCAGAGCCAGTTATGAAAATGAGGACTTGTACGAACATGGCTTCTGTGACAGACTTGACTTGCTTGAGACGTGACAGCAACAACAGTGTAAAGTTTTGACAGACGCTAACTTTGCCTTGCACAGCTGCACAGGTTCAGCATTTGATTTTAAGTTAATGTATTTATGGAACTTTATGACCCTAAAGGCTTAAAGGATCCCGTAAGCGTGTTTGCAAGTTTTAGCTCGTTAACTAAACCATGAACATGTAAACTTAATATTTTTGCTGATCATTTTGACCACATGTTTTGTCAGTGCTACATTATTGTTGCATGGGAATGTATTTTAAGCACACACTGATTTGAGAGGTCTGAATTCTTTGACCTCAGGGGTGGATTATGAGACAGTGACCCCTGGGCATAGATATGCAAAAGGCCGCACCACCTCCCTCTCCTGCATAGGAGCAAGACACACAGACTTTGCTGTGGTTTCACCTCTTTTGTGGCTGTTGTTGCTGCACGTTTCTTAATCAGTAGGCATCTTTATGTCATTTTGTGTCTCTTTGTGGTCTTTCTATGTCTCTTCCTGGTCCACATGTGTTAATTTGTCATTTTGAAAGTGAAGGCCAGGGGCCACTGACACTTTTGGCCTCTGGTTCTGTGCCAGTCATCCATCCAACCTCATAACAGTAATGAGACTTTGACAAACATTAAAGCAGACTTGATGTTCACTGTGATGGATTATCTTAAAAATGCTGATTATTCATGGTTTCTAATTGTTTGATTTTTTTTATATTTTATTCTATTGAAATATATGTTGTACAGCTTTTATTTCCCAGCATGAAGATCTGTGTGTTGTTTCAAAGCTTTTTACACACTGTCTGGAAAAGTACATAATCCACTTATTAATATGTTCCAATCTCCTGTCTATTCCAATGGACACAGCTTTTCTAGGATGTTTAGATCTATGATTACTGTCACCTGACTCCACCCAAATGCACAGACTTATTTGTTGGAATGTCTATAAGCCAATTACAGTGTTCCACCTCATCTAAAGTGGACTGCAGTAGAGCCCCCTTTTTTAACAAGCATGACCAACTGTGAGGCAATTAGGAAGTCTGAGGCATGTTTCAGTCTTTAAATCATATTGTGAAAATACATAACTTGTGTTTAAGCTGTGTTTAAAGTAAACATGAGATGTTATATTAATAACACGTCAAAATATCAGGTGAAAGATTTCCAGCTTTCACTCAGGAATTTTTCAAAAATATCTGTCTATTGGAGTGGACGGTGGGTCTGAATGTCACCTGATGATAAATAGGGAAGTACTGTTTAAATGAGGAAATACTGCTCTAAATTTATATCAGTAATAATATAATTAGCTTATATTGTATTCTATTGATTATGTACAAAAAATATTAATCTCAGGAGGTTTTCAATATACTATTTTCTGGGAATACTACATAAATCAAGTGTATTTTGAGTCGTGATAACACAGATACAGTTCAAAATATAGAGGCAATGTGTTTTAAAGCATCATTTTATTGAAAAACAGTTATCATAAGACCATTTATTGCCATTTTACTATTTCTGCATTAAGTCTCGACATCCATTGAGGGCCCCTGGAATGAGTCCCAAAACCCAGAAATGAGTTAGCATTTTACCCCTCACAGGTCCCTCGTCTCAAAGTCAGTGCCTTTTTTTAACAGGTTTTTGGTTAGATGCCTGAAATAATGAGAGACTTATGTCAGTATATACCCCACTTGCGAACTTTGACGCTTCTATTTAGCTTGAAAAAGGCGGTTGCTAATAAGAAGCTAAATCAGACCAGAGAATGTAACGCTGAGCCACGCCAAACACGCTTGTAAATCTTGTTATGGTGGTGACTTAGGTCAAACGACTATAGTGTAGTTTGTTTATAGCCTAATGTTAGCGTTGTACTTCTAGCAATTGCATTTAGACATCAATAATCATGAAAGTGGAGATTATCTTACTGAACAAAACATGTAAGTATCATTAATGTTGGGGCGTCGGTAGCTTAGTGGTAGAGCAGACGCCCCATGTACAAGGCTGTTGCAGCAGCGGCCCGGGTTCGACTCCAGCCTGTGGGCCTTTGCTGCATGTCTCTCCCTCTCTCTCCCCCTTTCACACTTCACTATCCTATCAATTAAAGGCAAAAAAATGCCCATAAAAATATCTTTAAAAAAAAAAAAAAAAAGTATCATTAATGTTTGCCACAGAGTTTATCTTCGGAAATTATCCAAAATCCAATGGAAAAATCCCATAGGCTTTTTGAGAAGGGAACCAGTGCGATGGTAACTTTGCATCAGCCTATAGAAAAACGTCTTCCCTGGGGCACTTTATTGGATAACACAGAATAAATTATCCTATTTTTATTTAATTTTATTCTATTTTTATTTGATTTAATTTAATTGTATTTTGTTAATGATTTATGATTCTGAAGGGTTAAGGTACTTTCAAATACACTTTTATTTTGAAAATCACCCCGCTTCCGCCGTTACTGTGACTGTCGGTTGGACCTTGACGCTCCTCCAATTGAAGTTTGTGTGTGTGTGCGCGCGCGTGGTGTATGTATATGGGTGTGTGTGTGTTTGCTCACGCGCACTGGGGATTCCCCCGCGTGACAAAAACAGCTTCGCCTTTCACATGTCAGCTTATCGCCTTTCATTGCTCATATGCTCTCTGCCTGGAGCTCATGCTGTTACCGGATATCTAGACGACGGGCGGCCGCTTTGCCTCTTCTCGCTCGTTTCCAACCCGTTTTCACGAAGTTTGTAATGACCGTACTGAAGTTTGAAACTTTTCTAAAATCTATAATCGCTAAAAAGTGACCGAGGATAATGTATTATCAGTTAGTGGCATGAAACGAAGCGGCTCATTCCTCTGGTTTCACAAAGGAGCGGTGGTTTCCTCAGGTGTCAAGCGGCTATCCTCGGAGTCCGGTCACATCACCGAGCACCGGGCGGCGACAACACCCGCTAAGTAGCCTTTACTCGGGGAAGGGGGAAACCCAGCGAGGCCACCAGCACCATCAGCAGCACCACCTTCACCATGGCGAGCGACGACTGTAGGAAAGAAGACTTGCTGGAGGATAGCCGCACAGACTCGGGCATTGACTCGTACCGCTCCATGCTGAAGTCGGAGGAGCCCCGGGAGCCGAGCGCCGACTTCAGCGGGCCGAGGGACAAGCTCTCTACCGGGGAGGAGCGCCTGGACTCGGCGTATAGCTCCTCGTCCATCACGGTGGAGAGTCTGTCAGAGATAGTGGGGGGCTGCACGCTCTCCAGCGCCAAGGAGGAGCAAGCACAGAGCTCTGAACTCTCTGAACAGGAGGAGAACTTGCTCACGACTATCACTGAAGATGGAGACACGTATGTTTTTATTCATTTTCTCAGTTTTTTACTTAAAAATGAATATTTTCTGAGGTTTGCTGAAAGGCCCTGTGCTGCTGGGTGAAGGCTAAAACATGGTGCCTTGCATTTTATCCTCCAGTTAGCAGAGTTTTGACCAACTTTTTCACCAGTATAAGATGTCTGACATGAAATACTTTTGCAGTATGAGACAAAACTGCGTTGAGTTTTTTTTACTAGCTTTCACGAATTTATTTTCAAATTTTCCATTACTATATTGCATTTAATCCCCATTTTCTGCTGCTTTCTTCTAACATCAGTAGCTCTAATGGTTAGGACTGCAACTATTAATTATTTTAATCATCATTTAATCTGTTTTATTTATAAAATGACATTAAGTAATGAAAAATGCCCCCTCACAAGCTCCAAAATCCAAAGATATGTCATTTACAATGGTATACATAGGTCTAGATTTCAAAATTTAAAACATGTGCATCCTACCACCCAAATGAAAAACAGAAAAGCAGCATAAGACTGCAAACTGATGCAGAAAAGAGCCAAAATGGTGCATAAATAATCACCAGAATGCAGGAAATCAAGTGTTTGACCCTGGCAGAGTGCTCCCAATCCCCCCCAAAAATAAAAATCTACACATTTGACGGTATAAAACTGAGAAAAAAGCAGTGGATCCTCACATTTGAGAAGTCTGAGGAGAATATTTGCGTGAAAAATGACCTTACATGACGGAGATCCACTGGAGATGATGAACTTAAAACACCTTTAAGTGGAAGTTAATGTAAATGACATTGAATGTGAGGCCCAGTTCTTCCTGTGATACTGGTTTTGAAGGGGATTTCATAGCGGTGTGATACTGCAGCCTTCTTTTTTTTTTCTTTTTTTTTTTGTAATGAACTTTGTCCTTGTCATGAATGTGGACGGACTCCTATGAGGCGTCTCTCAGTGAGAAAACAGAAGTGAAACAGATAGGCCTGGACTTCCCCATGCAGCTCAGACAAAGCACATGCTGTGAGGCGGCGGCAGCAGCAGCAGCAGCAGCAGCAGCAGCACTGTGGATGACTTTTGATCCAAGAAACTTGTTGATCAGGATGGGACAGTGTGTGCATGTTTTTATTGGTGGATCCCACACTTCACTAGCTGCTGTCTTACTTTCTTTCTTTCCTTCTTTCTCTTTTTCCCCATCACACCAGACATCTATAAATGTCAGTTGCTGTCGCAGTGGCTGTTTGCTGCTGCTCATTTCTCAGTTTGAGTCAATGAAACTGCAGCTTTTTTGCACACAGTCCACACACACTTATCAGCCCGTGTTTCTTCTGTGACCCACTCATCTTTT
The DNA here is from genome assembly GCF_006386435.1 of Epinephelus moara. NCBI lineage: Eukaryota > Metazoa > Chordata > Actinopteri > Perciformes > Serranidae > Epinephelus > Epinephelus moara. Next base: position 21,795,618 of record NC_065517.1, on the reverse strand, counting down.
GTTGCCGTGTCATCAGTCTGTTTTGACGTGAAAGCGGGCCCGCTAATGACTCCTGCAGCCTCTGGTGTGTAATCCAGCAATTGATGTTGTCCCAGCATTGTAGAAGTGTTATTGTGTCTCTGACCTCTTTTCATTTCCGCTTGCTGGTCGTTGGGGCCACATGGTTTCATTCTCACACCCTAACTATAGATACCTGGGAGGGGGGAAAAAAACACCTGAAACACACCACACACTGTGTGCTGCTTAGGCTGAGAGAGAATCATGCAAACATTGTTTTTTTTTCCCCCCCGTGGGATTTTTTAGTTCTTATTCATTCAAGTCTTACTCAAACCAGGAAGTCTCTTTCACACTAAGAGGGTTGCTCATACAGGGCTGACGAGTTGGCAGGGCAGATCCATCAGTCTGCAGATATTTAAATCAGTCGACGGTGACATTGAACTGATTCAACGACATTTTGTGATACTTTCTCGTGAGAAACATCATCAGTGAACTCAATCATCAGTTGATGGATTACAGATATTTTAACTCAGCTTTCCTTCAGTTCAGCTTTTTCCAGGTGTATAGGTGTTTAAAATTTCAGTAAAAGCACAAAGTTTTTGTTGTGTGTGAGCGTAGAAGTTTCTCTGTGCTTGGTGCACACTGGCTAGAGTTATATTAAGGGCTGCCACTAGGGTTGTGCACTATGAGTCGCCTAGTCATTTTAACATTGATACCCTCACTAGCCAGTAGGGGTGGGAATCACCAGAGGATCCACAATACGATATTATCACGATACTTAAGTCACGATACAATATTACTGCGATTTTAAACATGTTGCAATATGCTTAGTATTGCAATAAAACATATTGTGATATACTGCGATTCATTACCTTTTTTCAGTGTCCATGAAAAAAAGACTTTGTCAACATCTGTTTTACCTAATAAGATAGAGTTTTCAGTCTGTTCATCTCACTTCAGTCATTTTTTTGCAGCAGCAAAATGTATCTAGTGGACTGCAAAAGCAATTGATTGTTATATTCCAGTAGGTAAGTTTAATTTGTATTTATCATATTAATGATTTATGTCATAAAAAAAATGATACTTGGCACTTTTTGACGATACGATAATGCCCCACAAAAATATTGCGATACTGTGCTGTATCGATTTTTTTCCCCCACCACCCCTACTAGTTTGCACTAGAAATTGCAATATTATCACAATTCTTTAATCACGATACAAAATTTTCCATTTTTAAATGTTTTGCAATATGCTGAGTGTTGTGATAACATAAACTGTGATGTTTTGCAATTAATTGCCTTTTTTTATTATTTCCCCAAAGAAAACTTTGTCAAAATCTGTTTTATTTAATAAGATAGAGTTGTAAGAAAAACATTCTCACTTTAATATTTGTTTTGAAGAAAACTGTATCGAGTGGACTGAAAAAACGATTGATTTTATTATTCTAGAAGGCTACCAAAAGTTTAATTTGTATTTGCATTTTGCAAAAATCGATACATTTTCAATACAGCATTGCTACACAAAGTACGGCAATGCTATTCTATATACATTTTTCACCCCACCCCAACCAGAAATACTAGTCAGTTAAACTTATTATCGAAATTATACTTACTTTATACCATTGTGTTCACTCAATGAAAATGCCTTTGCAGTTTTCAGGCACGGTTCCAAAAGGAGTAGTTTCCTTAAGAATATTGTTTTCAATAAATTGTGTTTGATAACTCTTATTTAGTGAGTTGTTGTCATGTTTTGTAGGATAATGTGCAAAGTGGCACACATTTCAGCGGCATTTAACAAACGATTTGGGTTTTGGAAAATTTGATTAACGATTTTAAACAGCTTTTGTAATATATGATTTTTTCAGATGTTTAATAACCTTATAGATTAAATTGCGCTAAATTTTGACTGTTGTCTGCGTGTTTTTTTAGACTAGTCGACTAGTCTGAGTTTAAAACACAAGTTGTTAATGTGGTGGCGAAAAGGCCTAAAAATGTTAGACAGTTAAGGTCAAGAAGTTGTAAGCTGTGTCTTCAATAAAATATCCTGCAAGGCTGCGATTGACAAAAAAAGCAACTGAACAATTATTCAGCTGTAGTTATATTTAGAGACTCACTGCATACATAACCTCTGCGCACATGACCAGTTCCTGCTTATTAGAAAATATTCAGTTGTGTCAGAGCAGTGTTTCATAACCACTTACACAGAGTTGGTGATGTTGGTGTCGTCGTGGTTTACTCGCAATAATTGCAAAAAAAGGAAAGAAAAAGAAAGTAGAATGATGTTTATCTCGACAGAATTTTAAGCTTTGTCACCATATCCTGGTTGTGTCACATCGTGAGTAACTGCTGATGTACTTTTTGTGTCCAAGTGACACATTTTGAATGATCAACAATAGCTGATTTTATTCAACTTAAAAGAAGAAGTTATTCTTGTAAATGCAAACATGGCTATTTTCAGATTAAACTGGTCGTTTTTTATTTTCATTTCTTCAAAAAATATCCAGAGAATTGGGTTCTTGGTGTGAAAAATTCAAAGCAAATGTGATGCAAGATAAGTCAAGTAAAATTTATTGAGCATGCAGTGAACAGTCACAAGTATTATGCCCTCCATTTCACTGTGATTGCAACAATACACAGACAACACACTTATATATAATCTTTCAGTGATGATGGGTGAATTGTAATAGTTGCATTCAGTGGCTTCTCTGTACTGCAGATTTAATGCTTACAAAATACCATCATCACAACAAACCACTCATGTCACTTAAGTTCTTTTTAATGCACAGATAAAACGAATGTGTATTATTTAACATGAGAATTCTAGTTTTGTCATTGACTGGATGAAATGTCTGCGCAGCGAGACGTTGTGGCAGCGTTTGATCCCACACTGTCTGTCTCTGAATAGTTTAATGACATTTAAACTCATTGCTGATCTTTAACAGAGCACAGTAGCTGCAGTAACATAAGTTTCACAGCACACTAATAAAGGAACATCCTCCTGCTGGTTCTGTGATCAGAAATCAGTTTCAGCTTTTGATATAAAGCCTCTGACATTTGAGCAGTTTGACGCAACATGAAGCTCAACTTTCACTATAATTTGTTAAAATCCTTTCACAGTCGAGGCCCTGTTTGTGTTGTTGTACTTAAGTCTAAATTAAGCACTAATGCTCGGAGCCATTTCCTGCTCTTTGCACACATTTGTTTGCTACAACTTCCCACTCAAGTTTTGAGGTTAGTGTGTTTTTGTTATGTCAACTAAAGCCTCCAAGGATGCACCTACTGATACGTGGTTTCAACGTGCCACTGTACTTTAACAGCTCGCTATACAATGTAATCTAAAAAAATCTTGAATTGCTCAATCCCCCTCAATCACTAAATCTTGCCATTCAGCCCACTAGGTGTTAAATTTCGAGGTAGCCACTTGAGATAAATACCAAGGAAAATTCTGAGGCAACATTTACTGTCTCCTGTTGAAATGCAGCCTTTTTTTCGTCACTACTCTACTACTGCTTTTGTGGGTGGATTGCTCAATGTGAGATAAAGTAAGCTTGCAAGTTTTTGCAAGCATAATGGATAAAAATGTTTATTTTTCTGTGCCACTCCTGCAGAATCCTGCATTTAGCAATAATCCATGAAGAGGAATTCATCGCCCAACAGTTGATACAGCTATTCCCAAAAGAAGTCCTGGACATCCAGAACAATCTATACCAGGTGAGCACAATGTGACACTTTCCTCAAACACACACCACAGCTTGTACTGGAATTTTTTAATCTAAAGTGACTTCCTCATCGTCGGTATCTTGATTGTGGAAACAGTGGCATTATTTATATCTCAGCACTTCCAGGGAGCTGTTGTTCCTCTTTATTGGCAGTTCGTCCTCTCTCAGGGACGTCACTGTGGGTGGTTCCTGTGTTAGCTCATGAGGGACTTTGAATGGAAACTCCCCTCCTCTTACCTCCTGTAGAAATGGAACCACAGGGAGCTGTGGAGTGTATCCTTGTGTGGATGTGGGTGGAGGAATTGTTCCAGTCCTTTTGAGATGTCAGTTGCTGGTGTAGAAACCCAAGTGAAGACAGAGCAAACGGACTGAACTGTCAAAAGGAAACATCTGAAGCTACGACTCAGCACTTCATGCAGTGACTCAGTTAGCCTGAGCCATTTTGGTTGCCTAATTTCCTCTCAGTAGTCATTCTAGGACCTCGGAGAGGAATTCTTCTGTACCCCTTCAGGGTTTTAAAATAAAATCCCCCCCGTCAGACATTTACATACTGATTAAGAAAACAGGCAGTGATGATGCATTATGTGCAGTTTGCTGTGTGGTGCACAGATGTTTTTCAGTCTTACTGATGGTAAGTGACATTCAAATATTAAAGCCATCATATATCTCAGATTCTACACCCACAGTAACCTCGAGATCAGACGACAGTGCGACCACAACCACTTGTTTGTTTTGGACAAAAAGTGCAATTCTCAATGTCTCAGGGGAAACATTTCTCTGGTGGTCTCATTCATACGTAACCAACAGCTGAATGCAACAGGCTTGTGCTCTCTGGGTTGTTTAGAGGCATTCTGGGAAATGCAGTGTGGGGTTAATGCTTCATTTCCACATGGCTTTGTGTACATATGTAAGTCAGCCGCAAGTCCATTCATTCCCATGAGAACCTCCATGATCTCAGATGTGTTTGCAAAACTCTTCGCTCCATTTATTTTTTGCCTGGTCAGGAATTTGCTTTGAGTTCACTGAAAAAGTGAAGCCTTTGCAGCGGATTTCAGATAGACTTTCTAAATGGAAAGTTTGATGTCGTGTGTAGCTAGCTGTAGCATGCTAGCTGTGTAACATATAGAGTGCACGCATAGTGGACACACCTGACAGACCAACCTCCTCACGAATTTGTCGCCATGACTTATTGGTCCTGTTTTGGTCTCTGTACTGCTGCATGTGCATATTCAACAACACAGGATGATGAAAAACACTCAAAATGTACTTTTCTGCTATTTCTGTGGTGGCTTCTCTATCAACCATAAAGAGATGCATTTCATTGTGTTGAACACTGAGGGCGTGCTCTGTATACAGTGGTAAATACGGACACATTGGCTATATAAAAAAAATGTAATAAGGACTGCAACTCTGTCTTTTATGTTTTTTATTGTGTGGTCGTTTGGCTGTAACTTTTTGCATGCTGCTGTCTGGGCCAGGTCTGCCCAGAAGAGAGATTGTTGATCTCAATGGGACTTACCTGGTTAAATATAAGTTGAATAAATAAATAAAAATAAATAAATAACTGTCATTGTCATTATAGAACAATAAATTAAACATTGTTTGATTTATCTCTTTGTGGATAAAATGTCATAGAATAGTGAAAAAATGTCTTTTTCACTACAAAAAATTGTTTGTTTTGTCCAAGTGAGCAGTCCAAAAATCCAGATATTAAATTTGCAGAGTCACAAATCAGAAGAAAACAGCAAGTCCTAACATATAAGCAGCTAGAACCAGAAAACTGTTTATTGACAAGTAGTTTTTCACATAGAACAAATTTGCCTTGGAGTATAAATGGTGCATAACACAAACATATTTAGAGAAAATGAAAGTAACAATGAAAACAAGTATTGCAAAAATCAAGAGACATTAATATAGAAAAACACTATAGTAACAAAAATACTATAAAAAATATGCACAAACAACATTCACATCCCTTTATCTCAGACCTATCCCTGACAGACTAAGTAAAGATGATACCTATCTACTAAAGATCTCGCTGGCAGCAAGTAAACAGGTTACAAAACAGCTGTTACAAAAGACTTGCTCCAGAAAACTGACCCACTCGCCTTTTTGTTCATACTATTTAATGCTTACGTCTGCTGGAACAAATTACCTATTACATATGACTTAAGAAAGAATCGGGAGAAAAAAGGTGGAGAAAATTGTGTGTTTGTTGAGCCAATGAGAGTAGGAAATTTTGCTTTAACTTCTTAAACATCCCACAACCTCATATTTGTCTCTTTTTTCCCATATGTACTGCTTTTCATGTTTTTTTCACTTTTTTTTTTTTAGTTTGTTTCTGCGCTTATTGAATGTAAATAAGGGTTCATGAATAAAAAGTATTAAAAAATATATATTTTATTAAATATATATTTTTAGAAGTGGTAGCTTTGGGCAGAAATGTGCAAAAGTTCACAGTATAAAGTATAAAAAGAATGTGTGCGATATTAACTGTTATATATTTGGTATTTTTGCTTGATAACTGACCTAAAAGATTCTTTGTTGATCCTCAGAGCCCTTTGCACCTGGCCACCTACCTGAACCTCACAAACGTGGTGAAGGACCTGGTGGACAAAGGGGCCAGTCTGGAGCTGCAGGACCAGGAGGGCAACACAGCGCTTCACGTGGCCTGCCAACACGGGCAGACGGAGTGCGCCACCGAAATGACCAGAGAGGTCTCGCCCAGCAAGCTGGCACCGGTCCTCGAGACCCAGAACTGGAGAGGTGAGAAAAAAGACCAACTAACTGCAGCAGGGCCTCGTCAGCCAATAATTTACTGCTGTTATTTAAGGGCATATTTTTGATGTGTTTGCATCATCTGTGTGACTGTTTGTCCGTGGGTAGCTGAAGCTGAACTTCCCAGATTGTGCAACTCAGATGTTTTAGTGTGTCCAAATGTGACATGGCCTTCTGGTGCATTTAAGACTTGTCTTTAATGCTGTCCGCTCTTTAAAGGAAATAATTAACTTGGTTGTTATTGCTTAACCAATATAGCACTAAAGGAAACACCGAAGGTGAAATGAATCTGTTAATGTTGAGTAGTGTAGCCCGTCTAGCTTCAGCAGTCCGGGACAAATCACATGGGAGTGTGAGGCTGTATTTTCTGGTCTCACAGCGCTGTTTTGATGCAGCAGCAGTTTCAATGGTTGAATTTCTTCATGGTCTTAGATTGAAAAAAACAAAACTTTTTAAAATTAATTTTTCAGTCTCTTTTGACCTGAAATGGACCTCGTGTTCTGCATTTCAAACAAGGTTTGTACTTGCAGGTCTCGCCTGTCTTCACTTGGCTGCACTGAACAGGCAACATCACATTATCAAGCTCCTGGTGAACAAGGGAGCAGACCTGAATATCCAGGTTAGTCTGTGACATGACTCCTTACTTCACTGCATCATATGGGTTATTATAGTTATTAATAACAAGGCGCTACTTTACGAGTATTAGAGTTTTGTTTCTGTGTAATTTAATGCTTCAAATTGCCCCTGATGACAAACCTCCACCTGCAGCTCGTCACATTTAAGCAACACATCATAAACCGTCTCTCTGAACATATGTTTTGAAGAGGAAGAGTGGAGGAGAGGATGAAAACATTACAGTTTGTTTAATTAGCATCTGGGTCGGGTTTCCCTCCAGTATCCTTCATACGATCCAGCAATGTGCCAGTATTTATAATCACACTTATCCCTTTCAAACTGTGTTTACTGCGCCTGGCCTTATGTTGTGTTCTTGTCTATAAATCTGCTGCACCTGTGCTATGCTGATAGTGATATGAGCTGAGCTCAGAGCGTCCTCCAGGATTCATGGAGACATAATTAGATTTGAGATATGATTAGGCCGGGGCTGGCCAGCCTCTCTTAACTTTCTATTGATGGAAGGGGACATGGCAGTCAGTCCCGAAACTACCCCAGACATTCCTCTCGGTTTAAATCACCGGCCTAACATATCACTGTGCCTCACATCCTCTTTATTATTATCATTATTATTATTATTATTATTACTAGTTTTATTATGTGGCTTACTGTGTCATTTTCTGTCAAGCTTGCAGATGCAAATTTAAAAGAAATGTGTGTAGCTCCTCTTATGTCTGTTTTCCATCTCCACCCTTGGCAGGAAGGAACCAGTGGCAAAACAGCTCTTCATCTCGCCGCTGAGCTGCATGACATAACATCGGTGAAGCTGCTGCTCAGCAGAGGCGCCAACGTGGATGCCGCCATGTTCAACGGCTGCACGCCCCTGCACCTCGCGGTGGGCAGACAGGACGCCAACATCGCCAACCTCCTCTGCCAGTCTGGCGCGGACACAATGCTGCGAAACATGGAGGATGAAACAGCGCTGGATCTGGCCGACGGCAACGATGATGTAAGTTTTTGTGATTGACAGCTAAAGGTACATCAGTGGAAACGGCAGAGATGGACCACCACATACATATTTATTCCTTTGTGCCACAGAGACGCATCAGTGAGGCTGGCATGTTCCCTTATAACAATATACACACAGCCACTGCAGTTTATTTGAGTCAGTCCTACACCCACTATTCTGCTTCCAGAAATACTTACATCAAATGTGTATTAATACATAGTAAATGCAAAAAATGCATGTAAAGTGTGAAGGATGGACTAATACTCTCTTCTCATGAGATTTGTTTCACACAAAGTGGGTTTTCGTGGATGCTTAAAAAGTCTTAAAAGGCACTGAATTCATCTAAAAATAAGAGCCTTATTAGTAAAACAATGGCTTAAATCAATCTTTTACAAGTCTTACAAATGTTTTGACATGGGAAGTACGATTTTATGAATCAGGACCTTTATTTTTTTCTGACGCTGCATTGTAAAATCTTTAAAATCAGATAAGGACAGCAGAACCCCGGATGTTCCCTGGATGACACAGGGATGTGCAAATTCAATGAGAATGGGCTATTTAACCAAGATCTTTCTGCGTGACTGAATCTGGTACAAGATTTTGCACACAAGTCTCAGGGTATTTTATGCTACAAGTTTTTCCAAATTCGCCTCGATGTGAATCAAGGCAGTGGAATCCCAGATGCAGAGTGATAAAGACAGAATCGCCCATAAACCTACCAACAAAATCATATTTTATGTTACAATAAACATTTGTGCAAAACTGTCCCTAACCCTAAGTAACTGATGTCAGTTCATGTTTTATTTTTTTAGTTTTGGTTTTGTGAAATTTGTCTTAAATTTTACTTCAGGTGGCAATAAAAAAGTCTTAAATCTACCCTGCCTTAAATCAAAGTCAAAATCAAGTTATATATATAAAAATATATATAAAAACAAGTGCAGTTGACCAAAGTGCGGTGACAAAGATTACATACGTAAAAAAGATTAGAAAATACTAAAATATTAAAATCACTACAAACAACCAACGGCCATTGAAACTCATGTACATTTTAAGATTTGTCTTAAAAGTATCAGTTTGGGGCATTGGTAGCTTAGTGGTAGAGCAGGCGCCCCATGTACAAGGCTGTTGCCGCAGCGGCCCGGGTTCGACTCCAGTCTGTGGCCCTTTGCTGTATGTCTCTCCCTCTCTCTCTCTCTCTCTCTCCCCCTTTCACACTTCACTATCCTATCAATTAAAGGCAAAAAATGCCCATAAAAATATCTTTTTAAAAAAAAAAAAAAAGTATCAGTTTAAGGCTGTTCCAAAGCTTTGGAGCAGCTACTGCAAAGGCACGATCTTCCTTAAGCGGGATTTATACTCATGCAGCAGACCTTACGCCGTAGCCTACGCACGTTGCCTACACCTTTTGTGAGCTTTGTGCAGTGGTGTGTCTGTGTCACTCTGCAGTTACACCTCCACAACACTAGTTGGCGGCGAAGGTTTCTGTGAAGTGCTGTAAAGTTCAGTTGATTCAAAACACACATTAAACACATTAAACATGGCATAATTGCGACAGTTTCAAACACAAGTGCACAAATCAGCTTCACTATAACTCGCAGCATTCACAGACAAACACCTGTCTTTATTCGGACATAATGCTAACGCTATTAGCACAAGCCTATGGCATTTTACATTGTATAAATTAACCTAGCAATGAGTGGAGATTTCCTCAGCTCATATGAAGCCAGGATAAATCCCGAAGTATAATCCCTGAAGAATAAATCACACACAAGACTTAAAATGCTATTTTTGTGGAGGCTTATTTGTAAGTTTCCACTCTTCATAATGTCTCAGTGCTGTGAGCTGGAGGGATGAGAGTTAAACTGCATTCATTTTCAAGTTACCTTTACTTCCTTGACTTTAACTGTAATACTTAAACTTAATACTGTGTGTCAGATATTTTGCTTTTCCCATCATCTGGTGGGGAAAGCCATGAACAGTTAGGGAAGGTATCAGCAGAATCTGACTTTCTGTTTCCTTGTCTTTCAGATCCTGGCTCTATTTCCCTTTGATGACATCCAGATCTTGGGGAGGTCGGTGGTCAGTGTGAAGTTCTGAGCTGAATCGTAGGCTTAACAACAGTGTTGTAATTGTCTGAAGCTTCACTGCGGCTGGAACATTTTGATTTAAAACAAACAAAAAAAAGCTGTATTTGAGCTCAAGTTCTTGTTGAATAGTGCCTTAATTTGTAGTATATTCTGATTCGTCCTGTATTTATCCATTATCTAGACAAATATGCACACCATATAGAGTTTACTTTCCTGATTCTTGATTCTGTGCCTGATATAAAAAAAATCCATGTCTCTGAGTCATTGGTTCAGTAATTCTGCTTCTTTCCGCATGCCTCTGGAGGGGTTGGGACAAACACCACCTCAATGACAGTGCCAAACTTTTCTTTCAACATGTTCAATATCCATAAATAATTCTACCTCTCTGTCACATGTCACCTGGTTTTGTGGGCGAGGAATTGAACATTCAAATTGCTTTGTTTCACAGTTTCTCAAACTTTATCGGTGCAATGATTGTATTTGTATTGTAATATGTTTTTGTTATTTTTTTTAATGCATGTGGCCTTTAATTATAGCCACAGAAAAACTTTTTGATGCAATCAGGCAGATTAAAATTAATATTCAATTTACTAAATGTAAACTGTGTCCCAAAGAGACCTGCAATTGTACAGAGACAAACTAATCACATCCCTTGTATTTGTTAGAAAACTGATAGCCCATATAAAAATGTAATATATAACACAAAATGCAGCTTTATCCTTTTGATTTCTGAGGTTTGCTTCTTCATGTCGTGAAGCAGTTTTCTCTATTTATCTCCTCCTATCCTTCATCTGCTGTAAACTGTTCCTCTACTCCTGAATTGTAATTACACAGCCCTGTCTAGTTAATATGAGCAGTTTGTTTATTTTGTAATAAAATGGGAGAAAACTAACTGGACAGTGCACTCTTTTCATTTTAATCTGTGTTCAAGAGCATCAGTGATCTGTGTGACACCTGAACGCACCACACAAGATGATGAACGTTATCCACGGTTTGCTCTGCACTGTTAGCTCACGTTTTCCAAAAAGCATTAAAGATTTTCAGACGTGCAAACAGACAGAAGCAATATTAATTTTATCAGGGTGTCTACAGGTCCTTAAAAAGTCTCAAATTATGTTTTCTTGGTATAAGGCCTTAAAAAGTCTTAAAATGTCTTAAATTGTGTTTTCTTGGTATAAGGCCTTGAAAAGTCTTAAAATGTCTGAAATTAAGTTCTCTTAATATAAGGCCTTAAGAAATCTTAAAATGTGTTAATATAAAGCCTTAAAGGGTCTTAAATTGTCTTCTTAATATAAGGCCTTAAAAGGTCTTAAATTGTCTTAAATTAAGTTTTCTTAGTGTAAGGCCTTAAAAAGTCCTAAAATGTCTTCAATACAGTTTTCTTAGTATAAGGCCTTAAAATGTCTTAAATTAAGTTTTCTTAGTGTAAGGCCTTAAAAAGCCTTCAATTGTCTTTAAGTTTCTTAGTATAAGCCTTAAAAAGCCTTCAGTTGTCTTTAAGTTTCTTAGTATAAGCCTTAAAAAGTCTTAAATTGTCTTTAATTAAGTTTGCTTAGTGTAAGGCCTTAAAAAGTCTTAGAATGTCTGAAATTAAGTTTTCTTAGAAGTCTTGAATTGTCCTTAATTAAGTTTTCTTAGTATAAGGCCTTAAAAAGTCGTAAAATGTCTTACACATTTATGATGTCACAAATCTTTAAACCTGCCACTGAACCTGATACTGTCTTTCTACTTTCTACTTGCACTTACCTGTTGGCAAAATGCAGATTAACCTAACTCCCTCTAATGACCATATTCCTATATAAAAGCTACCTCTGCATGGAGCCACATATATACTTAACTTTATACTTCAATTCCTTGAATAAGAAACACGAATCTGGTTAAAAATGACCTTGAAAAGATCTTTAAAAGCATTAAAGTGTCTGATACCTGTAAAAGTAGAGGTTAAGTGATTTAATGAGCTCACCTGTAAAAATACGTTGCTTTAAATCTAAATAACTAATGATTTGTTTGCAGCTCACACATCCTATCATAAATCCATGCGGTAAACAAATGTGTGCACCTCATGACAGAGCTCTTACATGAAAACACCTGAGTTCTTGTCATTGTTTCCTGTCGGCTTCTTTTGTTAGGTGTATCTTTTGTTTTCCTGTAAGTGGGTTCTTCCTCGTGGCTCCTTTAAACACAATGGCCATGGAGCGGCTGGAAATTCCACTCAGCTGCATCTCTTTTATAAGCACATACCGGCGGCGGAGCACGTTGAATAATAAACTAGCAAAATGTCATGTGGGACTATTGGCCATGATAATCCTCAGTATTAATTACTTAACTTAATCCGAGCCAGTCATTGATCTGTCGGCTCAGGTGAGCGGTGCTGTGGGGGTTTGAGAGCGGCAGATTCATGTGCACAAACAGTGCTTATAGTGGTGACAGCTTGCGCACAGACGACAAGCTCTGTGTGGTAAACATCTAGAACAGAGAGTTGTGAAACTATACCTACTTCCCCATTGAGCCTATGCCCCAAAGCTATTTGTGTTATATACTGTACAGTGTACTGCAGGTCACACTGGTGTTGCCCTGGGCTGCGCTAAAACAGAAAGATGTTGTGGAAAAAGTTAGATAAGCCAGTTTCACTTATCATCAAGCACCACATATTTTCCCTTTCTAAATGAGTCAGGTACTGTTTTAATAAGGCATCATTAAACCTGTAATGCCTGGTGTCTGTGAGCCTTAGTTAGTGTCCAACACAGGTGGCAGGTTGTCTTTTTGTTGCATTTTAGTGCATCATTTGTAATAAAAATCTGCAAAGTAGAAAACCCCAAAACATTTAATCACTTTCTTATTTTACATCTGCCATGCAGATTAAATGCTGCTTTTATTAACGCTGGAATTTTCATGGTCGCAAAGATGCAACATGGTGATTGAGAGTCAACAATTAATGGCAAAGCACCTTACAGTTTCAAATATATATAAAGTGCTATGTTATTCTTTGGCATCCTGTAGTGTTGCTTCAACATGTGGGCCCAGCTGATGCATGTTTCCAACACTTTTTCTGAAGTAATTCTGATTAAAAGCACTGTAGGGCAAGACTATTTATGATATGAAAGCACTTGTGGAAGCAGATCCTAAATAAAGCAGAAATTCAGCAGTGTTCAAATTGAAAGTCCTGCAGACTTCTGTCGAAGTGTCGTAGCAGGAAAAAAGGGCACAGGTGTAACTAATAACAACAATGCATTCCTTTTAGATGTGTCAGATAGTTCCTGCTCACTCGCTGGGTATGCCGACTTTAATACTAAGCAAACAGAGCCGTCATTAACAGAATTAGCTCCACCTGGGTTTTCCCTGTTCTGTCTGCTGCTGTGAAAAAAAGCGTAGGGCTGTTCAAAAAGTACTTATGTCAGGGAGAACAGGTTTGGTGTCACATTCCTTAGATTTCATTCCCTAGAGGGCGCTGTTAAAAAATGTTGCACTATAGGGCCGCTATGAAGTCTCTTCTTTACACCGCTTTTGCATTTTTACACAGAAGCAAACAACGGCAGCATCATGATGCTCCAGGCTGCCCTGTTTCCACCAAACACTTTCAGTATGGTACCTTTGGAACCAAAAGTAATCCTTAAGACATGGTACCTAGACCCTAGCGTTTCCACCACAAACAGTACTCTTAAATGTGGGCGGGGTTGTTGTCACTCACTGCTCCGTCCAGCACTCACTGTATTTCCTCATTATCGGTGAGAGAGGGAAGTCTGCACCTCGTTTATCGTCCACAGAACGAGGCTGCACGCCGACATTTTCAGAACTAAATAAAACAGGCTGCAGTGAGAGTCTCTCTCCATGGGATATTTAGAAATAGCAGGTTTGTGCATTTTTGTGCATTTAGTCCTTCTCAGGCAAGCTCAGGGGTTTAGTGTTGCTGGAGCTCACAGGAACAACGCTCCACAACGCTTTCTTTTTCTCTGAGTGAGGATTAGAATATATGCAGTTCATGTAATTCATCTGAAATTAATAGACATAAAAACTTGAAGATCCACTCATTACTAAAAGTGAAGGTTATATAAAAACTAAAGTGATGGTCAAACTTGTCACAGTGACATTTAAGGTGTATTGATGGATTCATGTCGTCAACTCATGCATTGAGTAACATTACAAGTTAACATTCCACCTTAAAAGTCGCCGGCAGTAGGCCCAGTGAATTAAGTCATTTTTTTTACTCCCACTCCAGCTGCTGCAAGAGGCAGCAAAACATCCTTTCATTTTATAGTTACAGTCTCCTAATAAAACTCCACTGTATGAACAGTGGTTACAGACACAACTCAGCCCTGAGCAGAGTGACCGTCCGCTATTGACCAATCAACAGACTGCAGACAACAGGTCCTTTAACAAAGCCCCACCACCTCCACATAGGAGCAAGACACAGACTTTGTGTTGAAGTAATTTTGTTTCTTTTTTGGTTGATTTGTGTCTCTTTAATGTTGTTTTGCCCCTGTTCAAAGCAATTTTGTGTCTCTGAGGCAATTTTGTGTCTCTTTTTGATCATTTTGTGTCTCTTTGTGGTTGTGTTCCTTTTGTTTGTAGTTAGTTTGTGTCTCTTTAAAGTAATTGTGGGTGTTTTTGTGTCTCTGTAGTTGTTTTGTATCTTTTTTGGTCCTTTTTCCTTTTATGGTCGTTTTTTTCTCTCTTTGTTGTTGTTTTGCTGCCTTTTGGGTTTGTTTTGTGTCTCTTTGTGGTCAGATTGTGTCTCTTTGAGGTCATGTTATACCTTATTTGATCATTTTATGTTTCTTTGTGGTTGTTTTGGCCCTTTTAGTAGTAGTTTTGTGTCTCTTCAAAGTAATTTTGCGGGTGTTTTTGTGTTTCTCTGTGGTTGTTTTGTCTTTTTTTGGTCCCTTTGTCTAATTTTATGTTAATTTTGTGTCTTTTTTTAAAAAAAAATTGTGTCTCTTTGTGGTTGTTGTCCGCCTGTTTGTAGCAATTTTGTGTATTTTTAAAGTAATTTTGTGGAGTTCTTTTTTTTGGATTATGTGTCTCTTTGTGGTTGTTTTGTCTCTTTTTGGTCCCTTTGACTCTTTTTGGCTGTTTAGTGTCTCTTTGTGGTTGTTTTGCTGCCTTTTGTGGTAATTTTGTGTCTTTTTTTTGATGATTTTGTGTCTCTTCGTAGTTGTTTCCCCTTGTTTGGAGCAATTGTGTGTCTTTAAAGTAATTTTGTGGATATTTTTTGGTTGTTGGTGTGTGTCTTTGTGGTTGTTTTGTCTCTTTTTGGTCCTTCTGACACTTTTTTTCGTGTTTAGTGTCTCTTTGGGGTTGTTTTGCTGCCTTTTGTGGTAATTTGGTGTGTTTTTGGTCATTTTGTGTCTCTGAGGCAACTGTGTGTCTTTTTGTAGCCAATTTGTGTCTCTGAAGTAATTTTGTATCTTTTTTTTGACCATTTAATGTATCTTTAAGGTTGTTTTGTTGCGTTTTGTGGTATTTCTGTGTCTTTTTTATCATTTTGTGTCTGGTTGTTTTCCCCCTTTTGTAGTTATTTTGTGTCTCTTCAAAGTAATGTTGTGTTTTGCAGTTCCTTCCCTTTGCTGTCTTTTGTGCCTCTTCGTATCATTTTGAGTCTCCTTCTGGTTGGTACATGTTTCTTTGAGTGACATTTTGCAGGTGGACAGGGAGGCCCAATCCATCCCAGCAGCAATCATCAATATCCACCTTGTGTCTTACCTATCTAGTACTTATTTCTCTGATTTGTTTTTTTTTTAAATCTAATTTATTTAAATGTCTTTACATGCTTTTATGCTGTATTTCATTTCTAATGTATTAGTACATTACGTGCAGCAGTTTGAGTTGCTGTTTTGTATGAAATCCGCTCTACAAATAAACCTGCTGTGCCTTGCAGTTCCTCCTCCACACCGACAGGGGGCAGTGTCGCAATGAGGGCGCTGTTCTCCGTCTCCGGCATCCTCTGGTGTCGAGCAAAGAGGAGGGGGCTTTTCCTGCTCAAGTGAACACATCGGCCATTGAGGATAAGTTGAAGACACCACAGCTAAAGGCGGCTAGTCCGAAAGAAGACAATCCCTAAATATTAAAATAACACTACCTGCCGGACTCGCGCGGCTTCATGCTCTGCTACAGCGGAGACGTTTGAGTGTGTCGGCGTGTGTGCTGCGCCAGGAGTCGGGCCACAAAGTGTGGGAAAATGCCATCTTTTTCATGGAGGTAATGTTGGAGACCAAGAGTAACGTTAGCTAACTGGAAAATATGTCATGCTAGGGATGAGTTTTCGGTGTGGACAGGCTCGGCTGACCATTGACTCATGTTTTTGTTAGCGTGGCAGTGGAGTCAGTTAATCGTTAATTTCCGTTATTCATAATTCCGGTGACTGTCGATGTGTTCTTGAAGTGTGGAGACAACCTGCTGGCTAAAGTGATGAACCGGTGTTACAGTAAAGTCTGTGACGTGAATAGGAATTTCACCAAGGCTAAACTAGCTTTATATTTCCACTACATTTTTGTATATACTGTACTTTGACAGGTGTCAAGCAAAATGGTGTCCACGTAGGCTCACCAAAAGCTGCTCACTAAAACTTGGTACCCTGTAATATTCAGATATTAGACACAGAGACAGTCATGCACTTTGATAGCTGTAAACCTGACGTGTGGAGCACTAACACCTCTATATAACAGTGACTATGGAGGAGTCATATTTGGTTCCTCTTATCAAAATGCAGTGTGTGATAAGACATTAATAAAAACACTGCAGCAGCGACATGGCTGAAAGTCCTGCACAGGTCATATAATCTGATGGGGCACAGAATTTGCTGCAACACTGCCACCAGTCAGGGTTTTTCCCTCCACACTGATGTGTTTACTGTGAATATATTAATTTATCCAGACCACACCCTCCAGCAACTAGGACGTGATATTTGCACAGTTGTTTTGATGGACTGGGTCATCTTCTTTCACTCCTTATTATCTGCTGTCATGTATTCACACAAGACACACACTCATGCCCTCCCCAGGTACATGTTGGCAGCTCTCTGTCTCTGCCTGCAGTCTGTGTTGGCGGCCCAGCCAGTGCAGTGCATTCCTCCATGTAATAAGTTGCTTGTTCAGAGCCCAGGTCTCTCTGCAGTGGGCTTCTGGCTGGCCAAGCCACAGCCGAGTCCCACACAAAGAAGCTCTGTGTGAGTCAGGCTCACAGGCCCCCCTGGGAGGAGGCTCAGCCTCACTTTGAATGGGATACACACTCGCAGTGCCACGACAGCAAGGAGCACACCTTTTTTCATGGGAAGCTAGGGTTTCATCACAGGTGTGTGCGTGAGTTATCAGTGTTAGGGAAGATGTTTGCGGGGGTGGGTTATGAGGCTCATCTGGCTGCTTTATAGCTAGCTTAACAGGTTATGGTTGTTTTACGTGCCTCCATACCATCCATACCGTCCCTCTGGCCAGCCTATGTTGTGCATAAAGACCGGTTAATGCGCACTACTTAGCTTGTGGAAACCAAGCCTGAGGGGACAGAGCTGCGATGTGAAGAGATTTCAGTTAAGTGGCGGAACGGGATATACCCAAAAAGCATATTGGAGGCATATTTTGGCTTACGCTTCCAGTAAACATTTTTCATAGAACTGAATGGGGTGCCATCTTTCAGTGCAGCATCAATATATCAACTTTCATACCAACAGTTGTGTAGTGTGCTTTGTGGCTCTGGAGGAAGTTTTCTGAGAACCAGTTTTCATCAGTGTTAGTCGGCTACAGCTTAGAGACTTGAATAATTTTTAACAGGAAGTATGCATTTCAGACTGGGGGAAGTAAGAATGACAGGCATTTGCTAGACAGGAAGACGAGTCTCATGAAAGATGATAACAAGTTGCATTGTGGGAAGTGTAGGATCCGGTGGTTGTGAAGCTCGACTCAACCAAGGGACAAACTGTTTTAGCGACTGCAGCACCACTTTTCTTTTTTGAATCTGTCTCTTGAACAAGATACTCAGCTTGCTTTGCCTGGGGGCCACTTTTGCAGAATGACAGGAGTCTCGGGGCCCGTTTTTAGGAATTGAGGAAATTCTGTGCTCTGTTGAAGGGTAGGGGGATCCTGCCTAGGCACTTTTTTTTGATAAAGAAGCTTTATTTTGATGCTTTTTATGCACTGTGACACTTATTTTACATAAGAAATACAAGAAAAAAGAAACAGTTTGAATCAATTTCTTTTACTTGTGACTGAGATAATGGTCAGCTGGCCACCTTTCACCCTATTGCGGGGCCAGATTTGGCTTGAAAGTTTGCTTAACTTCATAAATTCAATACTGAATTGCCAGAGTAGCGGGTTGACTCTTCCCATCATTATTGATCTCATTTCAAAATGTCTGTCCAGGGCAGCACCTTTCAGTTGCCTCTGCTTCAGACCTTTATTTATTAGATAGGACAGTCTAAGCATGAAGGGGACGACATGCAGCAAAGGGCCACAGGCTAGAATCGAACCCACGGCCATATATTGGACACCTGCCCTTTCTACTAAGCCACCGGATGCCCCGTTGTTTCCCTTATTGATTGCGAATTAAATGTTGTTGTCATTGTCACAATAAATTGATTCCAGAGGATTCAGTGCGATTCTTTCGATTCAGTTTGATGAGGGAAGAAATATCATGAGATGGAGCTGAAATGCTAACAAATGGACTTTAAAGCTTTTATACTGGTCACTGGCCTGTTTATGCTTTTATTATAAGTTCAGGTGAGCTTAAGAAAGTAGTAAACAGACATAAAAATTGTGTTTTAATGTCGTTATCCAGTAATACTTATCATCAGTGTTGTTATGACGGGTAGTAATGTCTTGTCTTGATGTCCCAATATGATTAGCTGTGTATTAGAGAAAGACATCAGTCTGAGTTTGCTATGCTTGCTTTGTCTGTTATGTTCTGTACAATATCTCCTGATATACCGTGTTATGTTCCCTGTAGGGTTTGGCCTGCACTTGTGTTGCTTCTCTTCCCTTCCACTGTGGCTGCCGAGGAGTCGTCACTACTGGAAGGCTGGCACGATGTCTGGCTCTTCCGCTTCCTCGTCAACATGCTGGGATACTCCTCCATCATAATCCCAGGCTACTTCCTCATTAGCTACTTCAAGCGCACCAATTACTTAGAAACAGGTTCGGGCTTGTGAGATACTGACATGTAATTTGGAAATGCATGCCACTTAAAAGCACTCAGAGTTGCTGTTCTGGTTCCTTCCTGATCCACCTTGATATCAAGTTTATTCATTATGTTTTATGTATGTCTCTTTTTGTCTTTCAGGTAGTGGGATTTGCTTCCCTGTCATAAAGACCTGTGTGTTTGGCAGCGAAGCCAAAACAGGTCTGTTAGATGATGTGTCAGTAGCACCCAGGAACGAGGGTGATTCGGGGTCGTCAGTCAAACAGGTCGTCAAATTAATCTTTTGTGCAGCCGGACTTCAGGTGAGGATCCTCCTACAGTCATTGTAGTCTAATCTTTAAAATTACATATAATGTTTTCTTTTGTTTGTGCAGCTGTAGAGGGAGTAGTTTTCTGTTTGTTTTACAGTTTGAGCTTCTCTCATCTCATTGCTGTTTAAAAAGACGCTTAAGTGAAGTTTGTATAGAGGGAGGTGCTGGTTAACAGACACTGGTGCAAGCCAGTTACTTTACAATCTATGAACTCAAGCTCTACAGTAAAGGATAGGCCCATCCTAAAGCTACACTAATCAATGTTTTCATATTAACAGTGAACCCAATGACTACATCCAGTGATAAAGTGGTCACTCATAGCAACAAACCCACACAGAATTATTGCCCAGGTCTGCAGACAACCTCAGCTATATGGGCCCCTTTTACACTACCTGTTCAAGGCGGGAAGTTGCGTGGTTATTCTTCCTCACTGTTTTGTATAAAAGGTACATTCATAGGATGGGGGACAGAGATCTCTCGCTTTTAAGCCGTCAATGGAGGCAGTAACAGTGTCAAATTGAAGTTTGTGTGAAGGGATAGCTGGCAGTTTGGACGGCGTGTTATGTTCAAAAGCTCACCACTGGGAGACTTAAAAAGGTAGTAGCAGTGAGCAGCTAACTCAAAGAAGAAAAATGGCAACCAAAAATGTCAAAATCAGAAATTCAGGGACCAATTTATGCCGCGATAGCTAATCAGCATTGAGATCCTCCAGTGACGTATGATGCCAAGGAGATACTGGCGGAAGTTCAGTCATTGATTCAGTGATTTTACGCACATGATGTGATTTATTCACATGTATAAAGTGAGTCAACACAAAATATTCTAGTGTTCAAACTCACGTGAGTAATGCGAAATTCGCATCACATTTGGTGTGAACACAACATAAGAAGGGCTTAAGATAAGCATCAACATTTAGTATCTAAGGAGCCAGACAGGAGGTGGTGGAGACCCAAACAGAGCTTCAGGCCACAAATACAAATGTGTTCATAAATTTGGCTGTTTAATTTAAAGTCAGCGAAATCAAGTGGGTATCCTCCAAAGCCTTTTTAGCACAGCACTCCATCTTTGTGTTTCCCTGGAGAGTGTTGACTTGCAGAGCTGTGGCAGAAGGATACATCCTGGTAGTTACATATAGGTTTGTTGTCAGAGCACCACACCCTTAACAGACATGCAACATGCAACTAGCAGGATGAAGACACCGTCTTGATTACAGTGTACTTGTGTTTACTTCACAGCCAGTATGGAGAGGAGAAAGGATGACTGTGATCATTGTGTGAGAGCAGACATCACTAAATCCAAATCTTCTGTTTGCCTCAAGTTCATAGTGACACAAATACCCAGAAGAAAGCT
The DNA here is from genome assembly GCF_006386435.1 of Epinephelus moara. Taxonomy (NCBI): domain Eukaryota; kingdom Metazoa; phylum Chordata; class Actinopteri; order Perciformes; family Serranidae; genus Epinephelus; species Epinephelus moara. The sequence goes on along the minus strand of NC_065517.1, from coordinate 21,774,633 downwards.
GAACCATCCAGCACCATGTTGTGTGAAGTCTACTTTTAAAAAAGCTAAAGCATTTTTTGTTATTCTTAGGCATCGTACCTGACATGGGGAGTCCTGCAGGAGAGGGTGATGACACGTTCATACGGCGCCACGACCCCAGAAGAGGAGGGTGAGAAGTTCAAGGACTCTCAGTTCTTGGTCTTCATGAACCGTATCCTGGCTCTGACCGTATCGGGCCTGTGGTGCATCCTGTTCAAGCAGCCTCGCCATGGAGCACCCATGTACAAGTACTCCTTCGCCTCGCTCTCCAACATCATGAGCAGCTGGTGCCAGTACGAAGCCCTCAAGTACATCAGCTTCCCCACTCAAGTCCTGGCCAAGGCCTCGAAGGTCATTCCCGTCATGCTCATGGGTAAGATCGTCTCCCACAAGAGCTACGAATATTGGGAGTACTTCACCGCCGTGCTGATCTCAGTGGGCGTGAGCATGTTCCTGTTGTCCAGTGCACCCAGCAAGCACCCGTCCACCGTCACCACCTTCAGCGGGATCGTCATCCTGATCGGCTACATTGTCTTTGACAGCTTCACCTCCAACTGGCAGGACAACCTGTTCAAGTACAAGATGTCGTCAGTGCAGATGATGTTCGGGGTAAACCTGTTCTCCTGCCTCTTCACAGTCGGCTCGCTGCTGGAGCAGGGTGCCTTCTTCGACTCGCTGGCCTTCATGACACGCCACTCCGAGTTTGCCTTCCATGCCGTCTTGCTGTCCGTGTGCTCGGCGTGCGGCCAGCTCTTCATCTTCTACACCATCAGCCAGTTTGGTGCCGCAGTCTTCACCATCATTATGACCCTGCGACAGGCCATCGCCATCCTCCTCTCTTGTTTCCTCTACGGTCACGCCGTCACCTTAGTAGGTGGATTTGGTGTTGCGGTAGTTTTCTTGGCACTTTTCTTACGGGTGTACGCACGTAGTCGCATGAAGGCAGGCCGGCGGTCAGCGCAGCCGCTCGCACAGAAGGTGTAGCACTCTGAAGTTGCGCCAAACTGGGAACTGAAACCACGTTTTCTGTGGTGCTTTTTTGTCTATTCGTGTGTTATCTTTTGGTTTTTTTTTTACTGTTCTTTTCCATTGGTTTTATTTTTTCTTAGCAACGGTACACAAAGGGATTCTGCAGTTTTGACTCTTACACCAAGATGCCCCCGCGGGGTCAATGTGATTCGTCAGGTCAGCAGTCACAGAAGTTTTTGAGTGCCTGTAAGATTGTCTAAGACACAAGTCCCAAACTATAAACTTTGCAGACTGCCTCTTCACCTCTTTGACAGTTAACACTAGTATATTTTTCTTGAACGTGGCTTTTGCAGCCGATACAGATGACTGTGACCCTGGAAAACGTATGTGTATGGTGAAGCATTAATTTTCAAGCGTTAATGACATTGCCCCTTACTTACCTTTATGCCAGATATTTGAACAAGAAGGTCACCTTCTGTAATGACAACACTTTGTTATCTTTCAGTCACAATAGCCAGACTCTTATCACACAGTCCTCCATGTTGGAGAGCAGGGGCCTTTACGTGTCTTAATGTGGGAGTTTATCTCGTAACGCTGTAAACATAGCCTGAAAACATGGTGCACACATATTTGTTTAAGTTAAGGTAAAAAACAGTTTATCTTAGAGAAGAGCGCACTCCTTACAAGTTGTATCATTTTACCCCGACATCAGAGAACTAGATGCTGCTGTGGGTACTTTTTGCACGGCATTATTTTAAGATTTTTTTGTTGTGTTTCAACACAGATTTTACTTAATGTTTTAACTTCGGGCTAAAAAGTCTTGTAAATATATCTCTTAGTCATTGTTTATTTCCAACTTGTCTGTTGTGTACTTTTGTAAAAGGACTGCTTCATGTGTTTTCACCGTTACATGTGAATGTTTGGAAGAATACTGAGCGGATGATGATGAAGATGATGATGTTCATTGCTGTCATAAGGATGTAAAGATACTGTAAGCCCAGTGGGGAGTTTGCAGATCAGAATACATACAAGGGAAATGCAATGTTACTGGTACCTTGTTTTTATCATTCTACTATTTCCTCTGGTAACTGGATTAATAATAAAACATATTAAATTAACTTAACACTATAAAGTGAAGAGGTTTGATTTCACCGGTCCACATTGCTTGTGCTGCAGGGTTTGCCTCATGGTCCGTGCTGTTTGTTTTTCAGATAATACAGTAACAATGATAATAAACCTTATTTATGTAGCAAATTTGATACATAAAATCCAACTTAAATTGCTTTTCATTGGGTTTAGGAGCTAAAATAACAGTTCTTGTTTATATTTGAAGAATATTAATTATTTAGTCATGATTCACTGATATTGATTGACAGCTTGGCCACTGATTGTCAAATAGGCTGCACCTGTAGTAGTTGGGGGTGTGGTACAACTAACAAAGGGAAGTTACAGGAAAACATGCAGAAATATAAAGAGTCTAGTTGTTTTTTTGTTGTTGTTTTTTTAAATCTCATTGTACGAGAATATATTAGTAACATCTTTCTCACACGCATAACCTACATTTGAATTTGGCATTGTTAATTGCATTGGACTGCAATGTTTTGGGAGGATACCTGAGGTTACCTACTTTCAAGCGACAAGTCCCATGGTGCCTGGATCTTCAACAAAGGTGCGTAAGACTCATTCTGTTGCTGTAATTGTGAAACGGAATAGCCAGTATATTAGGAATAATGATTGTAAACAAAATTAAAAACAATTTTAATATCAGTTGAACTTAAATACAGCCACAAAAAATGAAGTAATGCAAAGACTTAGCAGAAGTTTGCCTACTTTAAAAAGAAGGCTTTAGAGTCTTTAGCCTTGCTAGCAGCTCTGGCTGGTAGATCCATTGTCGACAAAAATGTTAGATAAACTAGGGATGTTCCTAACAACTTTTTTCTCTGATTTAAATGAAAGTTTAAACTTAGACAAGTCTTTAAGTAAGAAAACACCCAGAAAACAGTCAAAAATGAGCACAATTCAGTCTATAAGGTTCATAAACTTTGACTGAAAAAGATAGTGTGTGTATGATAAAAGCCTTTTAAAATCATTATTTACATTTACATGTTGAAGAAACCAGTTTGAGATGATCTGAGCTTTATGACCACAGTGTACCCATCTTCTGATGGCTACTTCCAGCAGGATAACGCACCATTTCACAAAGGGATGGACATGGTCAGCATTTCATGTTGTTTACACCAAATTCTGACCCTACCATCTGAATGTTGCAACAGAAATCGAGACTCATCAGACCAGGCAATGTTTTTCCAATCTTCTATTGTCCAGTTTTGTGAGCCTGTGTGAACTGTAGCCTCAGTTTCTTGTTCTTAGCTGACAGGAGTGGCACCTGGTGTGGCCTTCTGCTGCTGTAGCCCATCTGCTTTAAGGTTGGACGTGTTGTTGGTTCGGAGATGATGGGGCGGAGCTGTGTGGAGATAGAGAGGAGAGATGCACACTGGCATGGCCTTTTGGAAGAACAGCGTTCTGTAACGCAACTTGGCTCTATATCAATATTAACAGTATTGTCTAAATCTATATCTTGCTTAAAAATTAATCGATATATATCGTACATAGTCGTTATATCGCCCAGCCCTAGCTTAAAGACCTGTAAACAGTGCACTGATGAGCCTAATAGTAGTAACGAACATGCAGAAGCTTGCAGGTCTGATCTTGGCAGTGATGTTTCAATAACAGGTTTTTGTTGTAGTTATGTTTTCTTACATGTGGCTGGAAAATAAAATCAGTCAGACTTCTTGCCTGAGGTGTAATGTGCTGGGATGATGTAATAAATTATACACACAGTTTCCCTCTTTGCTGACTTGGATCACTATTTAGAATCTCATTTAGAGGAAATTTTCTGTTATCCACAAATTGATGCAGTTTTCAAGGTGGTAAAGGTGAACAAGATGAACTGTTACACAGAGTTGGGTGTCATCTGCAAATAGGTTTTAGTGGTTATAGGTTTTCCTCTCTGCCATCTGTCCATATTCCTTCCACCCTCTCCTCTCTTATCAAGAAAGACAGCGTATGATACAGTATTTTCGAAACAAACATGTCTGTGCTGCTCTTTGCATTTTGCACTGATTATTAAAACCAGACCACTATTATGATTCACTGAACAGCAAACTAAAGGCCGTGTTTGACTGTGAGGTGAGAGAAAACATTTCCCCCTGGTTTATCAATCTCACAGCTGCTCAATGGGGGAATTTCCCCTCACCTCTCATTTCAAAACGGCCTACACCCCATCTGGTTTAGAGTAGTGCGTCATGATGTCAGCATCTCCGGTCCTCCTTTCAATAATGCAAATGACAACCAGGAGGTGGGGGTTTGAGAGAGGACGCAGACATGCAGACCTCTTGTTTCAGCCCCCAACAACCAGTCACTCTGGGCTCTCGCTCTGACTCCAGGGATGAGAGTTTTTATTGTAATTTTTATTAGCCAGCATGAGGATCTGACTGTTATGGCACTGCCCGGCACGACTCCAGAGCTTCCCGAAACAATCTCTGTATTCTGGTCCTCAAAGAGCAGCTTAACTGCAGGAGGATTCATAGCTTTGTCAAAGTCTGGGAAAGTTAGACATTTTAATCAAGAATATTAACATTTTAATATCTGTATGAAAAAATTAAGCTACCTCAGGGTTCAACATCATTATTATTATTATTTTTTCACTTGCCTGGTCAAGCAAGCAGGTCAGAAATCTACCTACCCTCAGTAAATTGCAGTGTGCCAACTGTTTTAATCTTCTTTTGTATGCACTGTTTTCGGCTCAGCACCTGCCCGTTTTTAGGTTTGGATGTGCGTGTGGACTTCTTTGTATTAACACATACAAAGAAGTCCACACTCCTGTGCAATACATACATGGAGTTTTGCCCACATCCTCTAACACCACCCACCAGAACTGCTGTTTCCAGGATAATTAAAAATGCTCACTTGTGCTTTAGCTCATAAACGTAGTCTTTACCCACCGTCATTTTCTTGCAAGTGCCAAAACAGTAGGCTACTGCACGTGTGCAACTCTCAAATAGGATAAGAAGTAAGTAAGATGGCTCACTCTGTAACTACCTCCATCATCAGCTCTGGAAAAAACAATGGGTTTAATTCTTTTTTACCACTTGCCCGATTAGGCAAGTGAGTTGCTATATTACTAGCCCGACAGTAATTTACCTGCCCCAGGCAATCGGGCAGTCCCTATTATTAAATCCTGTACCTGTCGTTAGCCACCTTAGCTTTGCACAAAGACTGAAAACCAAGCCCACGGCGCCAAGCTTAGAGGCTAATTTCACACAGTGGCCAAATATGGAATCACAATGTCTGGGTCCATCATGTGATGTTGGGCCTCAAAAAGACTGCCCCATAGACTTACATTGTTAAAGAGACATATGTAAGTCAGTGGTTACATTTTTTTGAGTGTCACAGCCTCCACGAAATGACGTGTTTCACTATCGGGATTTGATTCATTTGCTCTTAAGGATCTAGAAGATGCATGATTTAATCAATTTATCCCCATTCAAGTCAGCGAAGTGCTGGGGCGCCTAGTAGCTCACCTGGTAGAGCAGGTGCCCCATGTACAAAGGCTCTGTCCTTGCCGCAGGGGCTGAAGGTTGGATTGCAACCCACAGCCTTTTGCTGCATGTCGACCCCTCTTTCTCTGCCTTTCATGCTAACACTGCCCTGTTGATTAAAGGCAAAAAGCCCCTAAAAAATAAAAAAATTAGCAGAGTGCTGTAACAGAAGCCGCTTGACCGGCTGAAGTGAGCTGCGCAGTCTCTAATGCAGTTGCTCTATGGGCCCCACGACTTCACAGCATAGACATCAAGCCTTTTTTTGACTTCATGCATGGATGTATAAAGAAAACTGGAAACAGTATTGGAGGCAGGGCCCTGTTTATTTCTTTGAAAGTTGCTCTCGCAGTGCATGAAGCCAAAATTATTCAACTGCCACGTATGATATTACCTGGATGATCTGCACTGCTTCTGCACTGTGTGACCCATACGCCAAGCACACTAGAGACTTCCTTGACTACACCGAATACTGCAGATTTGGCGCCCTGTTAACTTGAATGGGGATAAAATGATTCAATTGCATGGCTCTTCTAGACTTTACAATTGTTATCGAACCAAATAGATCAAACCCAGACAGAGAAACTTTCATTTAGCGGGGTTTGTGATGCTCAAAAAAATGTATCCACTGATTTACAGATGCCTCTTTCACAATATAAGTCTATGGGAAAAGTCTTTTTGAGGCCCAATGACATCGCAAGACGGACCCAGACATTGTAATTCCACGTTTGGCCACTGTGTGAAATTGGCCTCAAAGCTCGGCACTGTGGGCTTGGTTCCCAGTCTTTGTGCTAAGCTAAGGTAGCTAGCGGATTGCCCAATTGCCCAGGGCAAGTAAAATACTATGTCGGGCTAACTTGAATGGGGATGAAATGATTCAATCGTGCGGCCCTTCTAGACTTTCCAATTGTTAACAATCTGAATGGATCAAATCCCGACAGTGAAACAAGTCATTTTGCAGGGTTTGTGACGCTCAGAGAAAATGTATCCACTCATTTACAGACGTCTCTTTCGCCATGTACGTCAATAGGAAAAAAGTATTTGGTGGCTACTACGAAAATTGGCTTTAAAGTCCAGCCCACTTCCTGGGGACTGCTCTTTATACATCTATGGCCAGGGCCTGTAACTTCCTGGGTCCTCTGCTGGTTGCCTGGTAACAAGTCCCAACCAAGAAATAGTCTGGTACTTAACCCTCTATGACATGCAGTTTGTCTTTTTTTACACTTGTAGTATGGATTAAACCACTGGTTCCCAACTGGTCCAGCCACAGGGTCCAGATTTCTCCTTAGTCACTAGTTCAAGGTTCACACAGTTTAATATATTTGGCGTCACTTTTGCGTTTGGCCATTTGGTCGAGCTAGTAGGAAACTACACTTAAAAATAAAAGCTTGACAAACTTGACATGTTTGTATGTCACTTGCGGTCCATTTAGAACGGACTTGCGACCCACTTTTGGACTGCGACCCACCAACTAGGAACCACTGGATTAAACAAACATAGTATAGAGTGTCAGTTACTGAGCTGTATATATGCTGGTAGGTGCATTTTGTTACTAAGTTAGCCAGCTGCTGGTGGTAGCTTTGTATTTATCATACAAACATGAGAGAAATATCAATCTTCTCATCTAATCATCGGCAGGAAGAACAAAGAAGCAGATTTCCCCAAATGTTGAACTTCTCCTTTAAATATTTTTTTGGGGTCTGAACAAGCAGCATTGATATCACGAGGCAGCCTCTCTAACCTTTAGGCCACTGCCACGCACGCCTTTACTGTATGTGTGGAACACAAACAGTGTGACAAACCACGTGCAGCTCTTACACCTAGTTATAAAGGTTATAGCTTTTGTGGGTTGTGTAATTCATACTTCGTGGTAGAAGGTTTTTATTTCTCTTCATCTTGCTTCCTTCCTACTCAGTGTGGGCGTTAATCTTGTTCCTGTCTCTAGTATTTACCAAGTGTGTCAGATATGAGAAGTAACACGATGCCTGCAACAAAGTTCTTTCAGATCATGATTAGGGATTAAGTTTTTTTCTCTGACATCTTGCATTGTACATATCATGGAAACTTAATTATCCCACTGTTGCACACTGGCCTACAAGACAGTGTGGTTGCAGCACTGTAATGCCAAGCTACACCTTTTTATTTATCTCATGTCATCTGCAAATCTTTGGTGATACAAAAACCGCACGTCTCAATGGTGGTCTGTTATCGTTGCTGAGTAACTAACACACTAAGATATCTATTCAATAAATCAAATATGCAGAGACTCGGAGATGTGGTGTGACTGAATCGCGACTCTTTTGTAAGTAGGACATGTGGTCTTCCAGTAAACACACTTAAAGCTGATTTCTTGGCATCACTGCGCAGAGACGCACGATACAGAGAGATGAGAGGATACAAAGGTCACAAGAACTGCGACAGCACAAGCAAATGTTACACACCGGCCCACTGAAACACCAGGAACCCCCTCCTCCAATAAATACACTCAGCATTCGTGGGTTGAGAGCAGATTTACACACGAGAGTCAAATGTTTCCACAGGAAGTCTTGTATGTCGAAACAAGGGCAAGTTAGACCAGATTTATCTTTCAACTTTATGAGGGAAACCTGCGCTGACTCTTTATGAACTCAACCAGGAAATTTCCACCAGCTGAACCAGACAGAGACCTTACAGCTCGCCCAGGCATCTCTTTAAAGTCACCAACCAGGATATTTCCTGTGTTTTATTTGCCTTTAATGTTTTTTTTAGCATTCCTGAAAACATCCACCTTCTCCACAATTTGCTGCAAGTAACATTTGTTATATTTTCATGAGTCAAAAGATGAGAAAAAAAGTCTGTTACACTTAAATCCAGTCTCAGAGGGATCGTCAATATTCAGACACTTTCACTGTGTGACCTTTCACCTCCAGACATCAGCATCCTGCTACTCAGCTATCAAGACTGTATCAGTGCATCATTCCTAAAAGGCATAGTCTTGTGAATGTTCCAAGTTAATATGTGGAGTTAAGTTTTGTGTTTGTTTGTTTGTTTAGGTGAAAGGAGCATTGCCTAGATTTAGTGACACCTAGTGGTGAGGATTGCAGATTGCAACCAGCTGAAATTTCTCTTCTTTGCCAAGAGTGAATTCCCGGTTAGGATTAGGTTCTTACTGGGAGCCAAATTATCCACAGAGGTCTCGTTGTCTCTAAAACAAACAGAAACTGGTAAAAAATAATGAATAAAGCAGTTTCACGTGACTAATTGTTTCTTGAACACTTTTTAAAAAATCTTTTTATAAGGAATAAATGGATAACAGCAATGGAGAATTACAAGTGCCATTCCCTTTTTTTTAATAAACAGACCAGGAATAATAAAAAAAAACAAATTGTCTCTGCATTGAAAAAAAAAAGCCATAAATTACATGAATACTATTAAGTACTTTTCAAAAAAAGACAGTACAATGAAATGTGTTTATAGTCCGGTTGTAAGTAGAACCCAAAGTAAGCTTCGTTAAAGAGAAAGAAGGAAAAGTAGATAGAAGATAGTAGATAGAATAATAGAATTAAAAAATAAAATAAAAAATAAATTCAAAACAAATTGATTAATAAAAATAAGCAAATAAAATAAAAATAAAATAAATTTAAAAAATAATAGGAATTAAAGTAGTTTATAAAATAATTCCATTTCCGAGTGAACGTAGCATTGGAGCCTTTCACTGTTAAACTTATTTTCTCAAATTCAAAAAAAGGACATAACATCCTTAAGCGACAGCAATATAGATGGGGGTTACAGGAGATTTCTATAGGAGTAAAATGCGACATTTCGCAAAAAGGGAAGTACAGGCTAAAATTTCTGACTGTGAGTAATTTGGAGTTGTTCAGATGATACCCCGAATATACCAATAAAAGGAGCCATATTTATCTGAACTCCTAAAACCTTTATTAAAAAACAGTCAGTTGAGAATTTATGTAGTCTGGGGCAAAAGAAGAACATATGACTGTTTAGGACTTGGTGATTTAAACCGGTACAAACACTGAATAAAGCCGTTTCACTTTAAAATCAGTGTTTTTCTGACGTCATTTGTCGCTGAGGGGCTGCTAGCTACAGTGGCCGACGTGAAATCGGGAAATGGCCCCATCTAGAGGCAGTGATCGGTTTGTCTGTTCTGGTCTACTGTAGAAACGTGACAGTGTAACAGCGATCTCTGCGGACAAGGAGCGACCTTTTATAGATATAAACGGCTCATTCTAAGGTAACGAAAACACAACAATACACTAAATATTATATTGTATATTGTATCTTTGTCATACCGGCCCCCTAAATCCTACACACTGGACCTTTAATCAGGAGATGACATCTGTCTGATTGTTATGGAAATGTAGATGTTAAAAGTTTTGCCTTCTTCTGAGCACTTGTCAAAATGTTGTTTTTTATCTCAAAGTACATTCCTGTCATTTGTGGTTTCCGCAGTCAAGACTTAGTGTAAACGAGTGTAAATTGTCTTTACCAAAAAAAGCAACATGTTATTTTTACATTCATATCCATAACGTAGTGAGTAGTCATAAATGGATATAATTTGTTTTGCAAATTATTTGTAGACGCAGCAAAGGGTGGTCGAGTTAAGGAGGCATCAGAGGTGTCACAAAAACATAGTTTTCGGCATGTTTCTGAATGACACAGCTGAAGTTTCCTGCTCTCACTTTGACTGGAGAGAGAATGAGTTGTGTGTTCAGGAGGGACAGACACCTACACTTCACTGTTTTTAATGACGAGAGCAGAAACGCTGCGGCCGCCCCCTCAAAGCAGTTCGAAACACATGACTTCCAGGAAAACTACATACTACACATTTCCCCCAAAGAGTTCAGCTGATGATGCCTCACGCTTTGAAGAAACTCACGTCTTCAGTTTATGGCTGTCCTCGTGCTTCTGTGATGCCACATTCATTCACAAATTTGAGCTTATAGCTGTTATTTCTGGAAACACTTATGTGTTCTGCATTTTGTGGAAGTTAAAATGACTAATAACATGTTTGAAGGAACTGTGTGACATTGGTGTGACACAGTTTGCATGATGCCATTTTGCTGGTGTCAGATATTAAGCAATTTCATGTCATTTCAGGTTAAACTGCCTGTCACGCGGATGGGGACACACGGTGCAGGTGAGTAACTGCTCTGTTTGGGCAAGGGAAGGTTTCTAGGAAAATTCGAAGGTAAGTTAAATCAGTGTTAGTCATCTGTCAGGCTTATTACAGAATAGCCCAGAGTGATGAGTTAAAACAGTATTTACTATCCGCACCAGAGCTGCAACTTATGATTATTTTCATTATGTTTATTTTCTTGATGAAACGTTTTGTCAGTAAAATGTCAGAAAATAGTGAAACATGCCCTGTGTAATTTCCCAGAGCCCAAGGTGATGTCCTCAAATGGTATGTTTTATCCGACCAACAGTTGAAAAATCCAAAGCTATTCAGTTAATCATCATGTATGACCACGGATGGTTTACTGAATGAGCCTACTGGGTACAGGCCCAGAGGCCCAAAGTGGCGGGGGCTCCCCTACCTTCAACTGCAAAATATCACCCAAATAAACATGTACTGATCTGGAAGAGACTCAAAATGACCACAGAGAGTTTCAAAGGAACTGCAATGAGACACAAGTGGTCATGAAAAAGACAGAATGGCCCTAAGGAGAAACAAAACGACCACAGAAAAGGACAAAATGACTTCAAGGAGACACAAAATTACCTCAGTGATACCAAACGACCATAAAAACACAAAATAAACTCAGACATAAGACATGATCAAAAAAAAGAAAAAATGACCTCAAGGAGACACACAGTGACCTCAAGGAGACACAAAACGACCACAGAAAAAGACAAAATGACCTCAAAGAGACACACAGTGACCTCAAGGAGACACAGTGACCTCGAGAAGACATAAAACGATCACAGAAAAGGACAAAATGACTTCAAGGAGACAGAAAATGGCCATTAAAAAGACAAAACGACCTCAAAGAGCCACAAAATGGCCTCAGAAATGCACAGTGACCTCAAGAAGACATAAAACGACCACAAAAAAGGACAAAATGACCTCAAAGAGATACAAAATGGTCATGAAAAGCAAATGGCCCTAAGGAGAGACAAAATGACCTCAGAGACACAGTGACCTCAAGGAGAGACAAAATGACCACAGAAAAGGACAAAATGACCTCAAAGAGACAGACTGACCCCAAGAAGACACAAAATGGCCTCAGAGATGCACATTGTGACCTCAAGAAGCCACAAAATGACCACAAACAAGGATAAAATAACCTCAGAGACACAAAATGGTCATGAAAAAGTCAGAATGGCCCTAAGGAGACAAAATGACCTCAAAGAGACACAAAATTACCTGCGATACAAAACGACCAAAACCTTGCATACCTGTACCCAGGGGTCCATCTCATGATACGTCCTTGTGTGTATATGACAAAATAGAGCATCAAATTCTCATGTTTAAGAAGCATGAGAAAGCTCATTTGGCTTTGACAAAAAAGACAATTCTATCATCAAGGTAGCTGTCAGTTTTCTGTTGATCAACTATCAGTGCAGCTGTAATCAGCACCATACTTCCACAGCAGTAATGACCAAGTATTAGGTTATTTCAAGGAGCTGTTGAGACAGATTTAGGATTTTGGGCTCTGAAAAAGTGACAGTTTGGCATTGTGAGATTGCATTTACAATCATCTTGTGAACAAACAAACTGAACACTTAAATTTAAGCAGGTACAATAAGGGAGGTGTTAAAATGTCACAAAGGGACAGGCCGTTACATTTTTAGTTCTACACTATTGCAGTGTAGAAATTTCACACTAGTTACACAGGGTATGTAAAGTAATCTGTAGATGTACGTGGGAAATTTCTGTAAAGACCGCCCCTAAAACTGTTACTTGTAATTTATGGAGCATGTCTCCACCTAGTGGTCACCTGGAGTAACTGTCCAAAGCATTTTTACACTCACATGCTGATGCCCCCTTTTCAAAATGGTATAAATCCGTTTTCTCTCTTTTGTTGAGGGCATAAAAAAGAATCAAGACAGAACATAAGGTATTACATCTTTAATTTTTTGCAAAACAAGACTTGGAATACAGACAAGCCTGGACTCAGGCAAAGGAATCATACAGTCCTCTCTCCATGCAGCGTGCAGTGTTGCACATGAGCAGAACCTCCCCACACCCTCCACCAGACCTGATCCGATAATGGAATGTACCATTCCCATGTTCACACATTTTTTCCACTCCAACATTTAAAACTCAGTGCAACAGGGTACTCGTTAAAACATATGTGTTGTCACCATGAACTTGAACAGCGAAAACCAAAACTGCTTTTCTTTAAAAGGTCTTGCAGAGTAATGCTCTGGGCGCAAGAGCAACACTGGTCCACCACACAACATGAATGACTATTTGTTTTGCAGTTACTGCAGTTTTAAGGATGAACAATTGAAAAGTGAGGCTAAAGTGTTAGAAATCTGGGGTGGGAGGGTTGGTTTAATCGACCTCTTCCATGCGGGAAGCGTCGTCTTCACCCTCGCCTTCTAGGGGAGGAATCTCATCTGGGACGGATGTGGATGTGGCCTCCTCTGTGGGGACATCGTCGTCATCGATACCTGCAGGTACAAAGATTATATTAGAGATCGATACTTGTAACAGACACGTACAAACTACCAACACTGATCTGCTGCGTGTCCTTACCCAGTCCAAGTTTGATCATTCTGTAGATGCGGTTGGAGTGGGTCTGTGGGTCGTCCAGGGAGAAGCCTGAGGACAGCAGGGCGGTTTCGAACAGCAGGATTACGAGGTCCTTCACAGCCTTGTCGTTCTTGTCGGCATCTGCCTTCTGCCTGAGAGTCTCCACGATGGGGTGGTCGGGGTTGATCTCCAGGTGCTTCTTGGCCATCATGTAGCCCATGGTGGAGTTGTCCCTGAGCGCCTGGGCCTTCATGATCCTCTCCATGTTGGCCGTCCAGCCGTATGTGCTCGTCACAATACAGCAGGGTGAGGAAACCAGTCTGTTGGACACTGTCACCTGGGAGAGACAGCCGAACAGAGGACATTAAGACCTAAAGCCTGACATCCGTATCGTCTCAACAGCAGGCTGGTGCATTACAAAAATTTAAAGTTAATAAAAAGCATGCTAAAAAGTCGTGTTAGAAATAAATGCTCAACACACCATGTCCAAGGCAACTTCTTACCCTTAACACCACACTTGAAAACTAAGTCTACGACGATCAATTTTATACACTCGCAAACAGTCTGACCAGTAAAATACTTAAGACGACTTTGTTAAACTTCAGTTCATCTTACAATTCTACATTCTGTTAAACCAAATGAAGGCAACTGAAACAGGCATTTGTTAGATCACACTCTGAAGTTAAATTTTCAAAGAGGTTCGTGACTTTGGAACCAATCACATATCAAATCTGTCAATCAAAAACTCATTCAAGGCACAAAGGGTTTGAGGCGCCTCTTTGCAGCTGTATAAACTCACCAGAATACAAGTCAGAACCAGTTAGGGCACCTGTTGCCAAACAAACATCAACTGTGGTTGTAATCGCAACACAACATGAATCCTACAGTGTGAAGGGAAATGGGAAATTAAGGTCAACGTGACTCATTAGGATCACTGACCTTCTCCACTTTCTTGTCAAGGATCTCTTTCATGAGCTTGCAGAGGCTCTCGAATTTAGCCTTGTCCTCCTCCATCTTTTTCTTCTCCTCCTCGTCTTCCGGCAGCTCCAGGCCCTCCTTGGTGACAGAGACCAGGCTCTTGCCATCAAACTCCTTCAGCTGCTGGACACAGTACTCGTCGATGGGCTCTGTCATGTACAGGACCTCGAAGCCACGCTTGCGGACGCGCTCGACGAAGGCGGAGTTGGCCACCTGATCCTTGCTTTCACCTTAAGAGAAGTAAGTAAATAACGATCAGCATTACCCGACAGATTTAATACCATTGGCTTAGCAATACACTGCAAAAATTTACGATTGTCTGAAATTTTGTAAAGCTACTTCAGGTTAATGTTTCGAGGGCTATAAAGTGAGAAAAAAACAGCTTTAACTCACCAGTGATGTAGTAGATGGACTTCTGGTTCTCCTTCATGCGGGTCAAGTACTCTGTGAGGGAGGTTGTCTCGTCTCCTGACTGGGAGCTGTGGTAGCGAAGCAGCTCAGACAGCTTCTTGCGGTTTTGAGAGTCCTCGTGGATACCCAGCTACAGAGCGACAACAAAATTATTACATGCTCATATAGAACGATCCCATACACCAATAGCATTAATCACAATGCAAGTTAGTTAGCCATGTTTTGGAAGCAACTCAATACTCATGTTGCACGTGATTGTCTTGCAAATACAAACTGTCTCTTCCAGATGAATTAAATGTTATTACTGATCATGTAGCAGTACTACAGCACTAAGTGACTAGTCTACTGCACATAAGCACAGTATGAACAGTTACGTACTCTTAACTAAATGATGCACCACTGAATTAGCTTATCTAAATGCTTGACAAATGGACCAAATAGACCGATACTACAACTATTAGTCAGCTATGTAGGGTCTTCAAAATGTCTGACCATGACTAGGCTGCCTCAGAAAGCTAAAGGGTACAGCTAGATTAAAGAATAAAAGTAAACCTTATGAATCCATGGAGATGCACTGAAGACATAAGGAGTGCGTTATTAAAGAGGAACTTCAATTAAAAAAAAGTAATGCGTATATTTTAAATCGATGTGCGTTTATTTCAGATACCTTGATGTTCTTGGAGAACCCTTCGTAGAACTTCTTGTAGTTCTCCTTGTCCTCAGCCAGTTCGGCAAAGAGCTCCAGACACTTCTTGACAATGTTCTTGCGAATGACCTTGAGGATCTTGCTCTGCTGCAGCATTTCTCTGGAGATGTTGAGGGGCAGGTCCTCGGAGTCGACCACACCACGGACAAAGTCTGGAGGTTAACACAATATGTGGCTTATTGGAACCCGTCTGAGCATTTCATCCATCTATCAAAACTGCTTTGTGAAGATGATCAGTGTCGTCTAAGATGAAAACAATTTAAGTCGACTTACTCAGGTACTCTGGGATGAGCTCTTCACAGTTGTCCATGATAAAGACTCTCCTGACGTACAGCTTGATGTTATTCTTCTTTTTCTTGTTCTCAAAGAGGTCAAAAGGTGCACGGCGGGGGACAAAGAGCAGGGCCCTGAACTCGAGCTGGCCTTCCACTGAGAAGTGCTGCAAAGAGGTTAATAATTCACCTTAGTTTCTCTTTATTTTAAGCCAGTGTTGGCAAGCACATATGAACCATGCAAGAGCTAGTTAAGTGTTGCAATTTACCTTGACAGCCAGGTGATCCTCCCAGTCGTTGGTCAGACTCTTGTAGAACTCGCCATACTCCTCATTTGTGATGTCGTCAGGGTTCCTGGTCCAGATGGGCTTGGTCTTGTTCAGCTCCTCTTTGTCGATGTACTTCTCCTTGATCTTCTTTTTCTTCTTCTTGTCCTTGTCTTTTGAGTCCTCCTCGCCATCTGAGCCCACGTCCTCGATCTTTGGCTTCTCCTTATCCTCACCCTCCTCTTTCTCCTCCTTCTCTGCCTTTTCCTCCTCTGCCTCGTCGTCACTGATCTCCTTGTCGCGCTCCTTCTCCACCTGCAAATCAAAAATAAAAAAGGTTTAATGTCACTGGTGTGCAAAAAGTTTTAAGCAGCCAAGACTAAGAAAAAAAGAGGATCAAATTCAATACTTACAAACAGGGTGATGGGGTAGCCAATGAACTGAGAGTGCTTCTTGACAATTTCCTTGATCCTCTTCTCCTCAATATACTCTGTCTGGTCCTCCTTCAGGTGCAGGATGATCTTTGTTCCACGGCCAATGGGCTCACCTGTGAACACAATTGTACAGCCATGAGCACACAGAAAGTTTAACCAAAGAAAACACATTCTACTGGATGTCAAGTCCCAAAAAGGTTTTTATTCATCATCCAGTCACACTATAAATAACCCCTTTTTCTACCATCATTACTGAATGCCAAAAGTTAACCTAAGCCAGGTGTGTTTTTTTTAGCACTAGAATGTCACAATCCTATGTAAACTGGCACAATCGGTAGTTGTCAATAGCTGCCACAGTCAAAACACTGCCATCCCAACTGCTTTGATTCTGTAATTGTGCTAGGACACGTACCGTTGTCGACTCTGACTGTGAAGGAACCTCCGGCGGAGGACTCCCAAGCGTACTGCTCATCATCATTGTGTTTAGTGATGACGACCACCCTCTCAGCAGTAAGGTAGGCAGAGTAGAAACCCACACCAAACTGACCGATCATGGAAATGTCAGCTCCAGCCTAAAAAGCAACACAGTTGGTAACTTCAGGATATAGCAGTCAAATTAGTCTTAACTTTCGAACCAGGACTTACAGTATTTTGATCACACAGCTTGTGAAAAAAATAAGATGTACCAAATTAAGATGGCTACAGCTGCCATTTCAATGTGCGAGATGTGCGTTTAATCGACATTTATGTGAATACGAGCATCACATCTGACCTGTATCACAGCACAAAGGAACAGCTCTACCATTCTCACTGCTCTTTATGTTTCAGTTTAGGACCAACTAGGTTTACAGTTACATGAAAGTGTTTTTGTCATGTGCCATTTGCCCTCATTTTCTACATGCAACAATCTAGATTACGTTCCACTGTAGTACCTGCAGGGCCTCCATGAAGGCCTTGGTGCCAGACTTGGCGATGGTACCCAGGTTGTTGATGAGGTCGGCTTTGGTCATGCCAATTCCAGTGTCGATGATGGTCAAGGTGCGCTCAAACTGGTTGGGGATGATGTCAATTTTCAGATCCTTGCCACTGTCCAGCTTGGAGGGGTCAGTCAAGCTTTCATAGCGAATTTTGTCCAAAGCCTTCAAACAAACATTAACAAAATACATCAAGACTATAGTTGACATTTTGAAAGCATATATCATCTTATAACTTCGTAGCATAATCATAATTATTATGAGTGTAACTA
Source organism: Epinephelus moara (assembly GCF_006386435.1). NCBI lineage: Eukaryota > Metazoa > Chordata > Actinopteri > Perciformes > Serranidae > Epinephelus > Epinephelus moara. The sequence continues at coordinate 21,757,033 of NC_065517.1, read as the reverse complement.
CCATGTTTCTTTAAATGTACAATAATATAGGTATGTGAAAGTAAACAGTGAGTTAGCATCTGAAAACGATGCCAAGCTCAAGCCGACTTACATCAGAGGCGTTGGAGATCAACTCCCTGAGGAAGATCTCTTTGTTGGAATAAAAGGTGTTGATGATCAGGGACATCAGCTGAGCGATCTCTGCCTGGAAGGCAAAGGTCTCAGCCTCCTCCTCTTGGTGCATTTCTTCAGGCATCTGCACAAAGAGGACATCATGTAATGTTTTAGCAAAAAAGGCATAATGACCAACAAAGCACAAAATGGCCGTTTATTAATGTGAGCTTAATTCCACTTAATAGCTTTAATTCTTTCAGTTTCATTAGGCATAAAACGGGATCATGTCCACAAGCCGGTTTCGTAAAACTGGCCGGCAGCCAAAGTGAGCGGTGGAAGTGGCCGTTAACCAACATGGCGTCGACTGACAGACAATGGATTCCGCAAACACGTGCTGGTGAACGGCTACAGACAAAAATAACGATACCAAACGGAAACACAGCAGTTAACGTTTACATGTAATTAAAACGTTATTACGGTTAGTATAACATTAAAATCCAGTGGATGACGACAACCAAGCTGACGTTACTGTAACGTTAATGCAGCCTTATCCCCATGTACCCAAGAAAAAGCCGGAACAATGCCGTTTTAGATGGCATACAGTATAAATCAGAAGCTACACGCATGTCAACCATGTTAGTTGTATTAGTTAGCATTACGCAACAATCATCGATGTTAAAGCTAACTGACTAACACCTGAAATCAAACGTGAGCAACACCTTGATACCTTCACACTTGGTTGACGTTAAATGTTTTCATGTGAATGGATGTGAATTAAACTGAGGGTCCTTTAAATGTGATGTAGCCCAGTGTGTGTGTGTTCTTTTCACGGCTCCGTTAAATAAACCGAGTCAACGTTGTCATCTTCACCACACCTGCCTCATTGAAACCCAAGCCTGGCCTAACAGTGCGGCACAGTGCCGCATTTACATCTCAAACACACACCGCTCAACATCACAAATTATCCAACAAGACACAAAAAAATCCCACCGTGCGAGGATTAAACATTATGTAACATAATATGCAAACAGACAGGCGTGCAGATTAGTATGCTAGCTGTAACGTTAGCCCACGAGACAGTTATGAAGCTAAGGTTATCGTCGTGACTCATGAGCTCGCATCGTGGTTACATCCAAGGATAAGTCGGTGACCGCTTCGCAAACACACATATTATCAAGAGCGTAATGACTTCCACCTGTAAGCTAAATACTAGTGTACGTACCTTGTTTATTCCGTTGACTTATCTTGAATAAAATGCTACCAATATTGTCCCTTCTGCTCTCTGACGCAGGGAAATGGAAAGGGACTTCCTTTTAATAGACCGGAATCTTTATACACAGTCGCCTCAGTGTGCGGCTGTATCCATCCGCGGTGCACCATACACTACAAGCACTATACTGTGGGTGAGACGGGCAGTAAAATAGCATATTTGTTGTTATTTATTTAGCTAGACTATTTAATATAGCCTACTGACTAAAAGAAGTGTTGACATGATCGTGTAAAAAAGTGATACAAATATTGAATAACAATGGACTGTTTTAAATGTCGGAGTCTATAGCCGCCGCCATGTTACTATCGAGGCAGCGCTACCTGCACCGACTCAGTAAATGTATTCAGTTAAACTAACAGGTAACTTACATCGTTTATTTAGTAGCAGAAAGTATGGGTCTTTTTAATGTCACGGAGGAATATGTGAAACCGGTTGGGTGTGCTTCGTTTCTTCTAGCACTTTCCAGAAAAAAACCCGCCTAACGTGACGTCACGGCCTAATAGCACGCTTGTCAGATGCAGCCCTCGCGACACAGCTGCTGTGAGCTAGTGCCTACAACAGAGACAACCATGGTAACCGACCACCTTAACGTTTAGTTAGGTTAATTTACCAATAAATAAATTATAGCGCCACGTGGACAGATGATGTGATTATTCACACAATAGGGTCATTTTTCAAGTAATAGATGTCACAATGAAACTTCTCTACTGATTACTTACAGTAAAACAGTTATTTTTTGTGGTATCATAAGCTTTCTGAGATGTTATCTTTACATAGCCTAAGCAAATGAGGCATTATCTGATTAAATGTGCATTAATCTGCATACATTTCCAGATCAGAAATCCGCATACAGGCAAGGTTCAAACTCATTGTTTCATTTTGTTGATATATTAAGAGTCAAACTTCTACAAAGGGGATTTTGGTCATCTCTTTTTATCACTCCATTAATCAGAAAATACTGTCAACAGCAATTAAAAAAAAAACAATTTTTTTATGAATAAAATGTTATATAAATCAGAATACTAGTGCTACTGAGGTGGATCTCTCTGGTTCAGTATGAACAGAGCATGAGGCTTAGGCTTATTTTTTTGCACATACATGTCTTAGAAAATACAGGAAAGAGAAATTAAAAGTTAAAACATTGTGCAGGAGAGATCAGAAGCAAAAAATGGCTTATGAAGATACCTCCCCATTAAATAACAACAATCATACATGAAAGGAAAAAAGATAAAAATGAAGATTGCTTAATTGAAAAAGAGCTCCAGATTAAGAACTTACACAGAATTGTTAAATATGTACATATTACAACAAAAAAAGAAAGAAAAACAAAAATTACAAATGAAATAATATGTATCATAAAATTCTATACATTTTTAAAACAAAAATAAGACACTTGCCTACAGGTGAATAGGGTCATTTTTTCAGATAATAGCAATCACTCATCCTCTGTGAATATCCCCGTATTTACCAGCTAATTACTTATATTAAATGTCCAGTGTGCACTATTAGTGGCACCTAGTGGTGAGGTTGCAGATTGCAGATTGCAATCAACTGAAACTTCTGTGTGCATAGCGTGTAGGAGAGCTACAGTGAAAATGCAAATGACCTCATCTTGAGGTTGGTTTGTCTGTTCTGAGCTACTGTAGAACAACAAGAGATATAAATGTCTCATTCTAAGGTAATAAAAACACAACAATTAGTTAGTTTCAGGTCATTATACTGTAACGAAAACATATGTATGAATATTGTATTAATTTTCTGCCAATAAATCCCTTAAATCCTACACCCTGGACCTTTAAGACAATTATTTTTTGTATGACAAGTTTTCTGAAATTGTATATTTAAATAGGCTCTGCAAATGAGGCATTATCTAATTAAATATGCACTGTTTGCATTTATTTTCAGAAGAGAAAACTGAACTAAAAACAACACCTAAATGTGTATCTTGGATGTTTTCTTTCCACTAGTCTGAACAAAGAACAAAGTTTGCTTAACAAAGTTATGGAAGCAAAATAGCCCAATATCTCAAAATTGACCACTGCATGAAAAAACCTATAGTGTCAACTTTTAAAAAAAAAACTCTTACATATAGGCTATATCAGGATTAAATGATTTAACAAGGTTAGTAAAACTGGTAAACATCTAGCTAATTTAAAATATTCACCTCTGGTCTCCAATCAATTGATTATAAATCAAATAGGTCATAGGCACCAAAGCACTCAGATGAAACACTTGGTATTTATTAGGTGTTTCTGATGCCTCTGCTCCTATCCTTATTATTTTTACAATTTGTTAGTACATTCTATATTATAAGTATGAAAAGTTTTAGGTAAACAAAAAGAACCAACAACAATTAAAAGTACTTTAAGTTTGAAATGGCAACATGATTTGGGGGAATTATTATTATTATAATCATTTTTATCATTTTAACTAATAATAATAATAATATTTACTATTATTTTTAAATTCGTCTTCTTCTTCCTCTTATCAATTATGAAGTTATGATGAGAAATAGTAATATTCTACTACTACTAGTAGTAGTACATACATTTTCCAGCTCCGCCCAGCGGCCACGTCCCGATGCACAAAACAAACGTGCTTGTAATCTGGTACGTAGTGCGCTTGCGCAAATGGTTTTGAAGGCCTGTGGTTACTAGCCATCGTGCTAATCCAACATACGGGACGTTACAAAGATTTTCCTCATTAATAACCTTCTGAGCGCTGTTTTCATCCTTTTGTACACCACCTAATTCTAGGTATGTATGTATGGACATTTCCACTTTCATTCCGGACTCATATTGAGCCTGCCAAAGTGAGTTTTGCGTGTTAGGTAACAGCAGCTCGAGCTAATGTTAGCTTAGCCCAATTACTTGTGCCGGGTAGCGTGCTTAATGCTAGCTGTAGCTAACTAGCTAAACTGCTGTTTTTTGCTAACCTACATTGTGGTTGAATTATTTATCTATAGAACAATGTGCCACAATAAAACAGAATATTAAGACACCAACTGTGGGGCTGAATGATATTAAGTTAGCGAACGTTAACGTTACTTACTGACCAAAGCTTACTTCAAGTAGCGTTACAGTTGGCTAGCAAAAGTCATAAATCGATGTCAGTTGTGTATGCCAAACTAACATTACTGACACTATATGGCAGTGCTTTCCTCGGTGTCCTTATAAGTAAAAGAAGCTATCATTTGCATATGTTTGAAGCGTGTTTCTTATGTTGAAATTACACGGGTCTGCAAGTTTAACACATGTACAGATAGACTGCTAATATGCTAATGATCTACTCCCTCATCAGGTTGGTCCAATTCACATCCAGAATGTCATTCCCCCCACATTTAAACCGGCCACTGTTGCCCCCTCCTGGGATGCCCCCTCAGTTTGCTGGCTTCTCCTCAGGTAAGAAACCCATTGTCAGAGCATACATGTATTTGACAGCCTCTTTTACTACTGCACTTACTGGGTTAGTCATAAGGAGCTTGTTACTGGAAGGTTTCACATTAGCACCCTCAGATCATAGAGCAACCCACAGTGTCGTAAATTACAATAATCCCCAGATATGAAGTCATTACTGTCAAGCAAATGATGTAATCCCAGGCTGCTTTGTCCTTAGTTGATGTACATTTCTTTTGGCTGTTGCAGGAGCTCCAATGATCCCAGTCCACGTCGGCATCATGACCCCCACTTCAGTTATGGTGCCGTCTGTGCAAGTGATCAGTAAGCCGCCGATCCATAAGAAGGAAATACTGCGAGCCAAAGAAAGCGACGAGAACAGTGGGCCCACCACTACAGTGTTTGTGGGGAACATATCAGAGAAAGCGTCAGACATGCTGATCAGACAGCTGCTCGCGGTAAGGAACAGGAAAAGGTTTATAGACATAACATGTACTCATATCACGCAGTTATGTAATATTTATGTTATACAGAACGAATTGTCTTGTCTGGGAATTGCGTCCACGATTTCTCTGAAATAACACATATTGTGTCTGTTAAGCCTAGCTCGTATTACACGATTTTCATCCCGATTTTGCATCGCGGAGACAATCGTGATCTTTTGAGTGTTCATAAGTGGCGACGTGTTTCTGTCATTGGGATTCTTGACAACTGTGTAACGACCTGTGTGTGCACACCACAAGATTTCTCCACCGAGCCCTTGCTGACAGAGCCCAAGATTACGCGGTGACGTCACCAAACTACGCTTTTTAACTTGGAGACAACACATCGTAAAGGCATGGATATCCTTCCCAGTGTTGAATCAGATCTGCCTCCAGGGCCTGGGTCCAAACACTACGCGCTCCCCGTGATCCTGTGGATGCCGCCATTGTTGTGTTTGCTTGCCAGCTTGTCAGTGTTGCCAGATCTTGGGAGAGAAACAAGCAACCAGGGCTATGGAAACAAGCCCAAAAGAAGTGACGGATATATATAGAGAAAAGCAATGTTTAGAGAGCAAGACCAAATAAGCAACTCCACTTTAGAAACAAGCCCAAAAAAAAACGCAACCCGCGACTACCAATATTTGTAAGTGACATTACAAAAAAACGAGCCCAAAGTCGTGGCTAATAAGCAGACCTGGCAACCCTGCGGCTTGTCCTCCTCACATTTCTTCTGTCCTCCTGCGTGCTGACGTGGGATGTATCCCGCCTCTAATTGGCTGATGCTCTTTGTCAGTCGTGTCACACTTCTCCAGTTTTCTAGCATGCCAGATATCCAGTCCCAGTCACAGACGAGGGGGCAACTTGCTCGTAGGCTTGTTCACACATTAGGACTCGTCGGGGCAGACTATCTGCCGACTCACCTCAGACCCAAGGTGGCTGTCAAGATCCTCTGCGACGTCAAAAATCACGGTGAAAATCGTGTAATGTGAACTAGGCTTTGCCCTTTCTTCAAGAAGTAAATTTACCACCATCCTGGTTAAGTTTTAATAGATGTAGTTACATTACAGATCACAATACAAATACCTCTTTTGCACACACTGATGCCACATATATCAGTACCATGGATTGTGTGGACATCCTGTTGACTGAATTCTTTGCTGTGGAATTATTTTATTTTTAAAAATTTACTACTACTTGAATCATAAACCCTTCTTCTCTTTGTGTTCACATTATAGAAATGTGGAATTGTTCTGAGCTGGAAGAGAGTCCAAGGAGCCTCTGGCAAGCTTCAAGGTAATTCATGATACACTCAAGCTTCAGTAGGTCAGGAAAAACTTTCATCCATGGCTAACTTGGGTGATCAGCTCTAACTGCACAAGATGATTTCACAAAAAACCAACCTGAAATTACTCAGATCATTTGTATCTGTCATCCCGTCAAACCATACATGACCACTGATGAACCTGTTGTTGTGTCTTCCCAATTCAATACCTATTGCAGCCTTTGGGTTTTGTGAGTACAAGGAGCCAGAGTCCACGTTGCGAGCACTGCGGCTGCTTCACGACCTGCAGATTGGAGACAAAAATCTATTGGTGAAGGTGGATGCCAAGACTAAAGCTCAGCTGGACGAGTGGAAGGCCAAGAAGAAGACTGCGAATGGGGTATAATTCTGCTTTAGTGAATTACTGGTGATGAGTTTGATCAGTGTGCCTCTGTTCATTGCCTCAGGAGTAGATTTATCCTTGTTCCAGATCTCTGAGTCTTTGCCCACGTCTGAGTTTTATAAAGCAATTTATTGCAGTGATACTGAACTAGGATGTGTTCTGTACTGGCAGAATAAGAAGGCTGAAGATGGAGGAGATGACGAGGAAGAGGTGCTAGATGAGGAGACGAAGAAGAGGGATCAGATTATCAAAGGTGCTATCGACGGATTGATGCGGGAATATGCTGCCGACCTCAACGCGCCTTCGCAGGATGAAGAGTCCCAGCGACGAAAAAGAAAAAAGGAGAAAAAAGAAGAGGTTTGTTTTTGCCTCTGTGGCTCGTACTGTTCTTTTCTTGGAACTTCAGATGTTAAAAGGTGATATTTGATTTTTTGTTTCTGTTTCTTCAGGACGACATTAACACTATTGATATGGAGGAGGACAAGAGAGACCTGATTTCCAGAGAAATTAGTAAATTTCGAGACACCCACAAGGTAAAGTGGCTCTTTTGATCTTGTAGTTGACATTACAGGTTTTGGACAGCAGCTGCTCACATAGTTCACTCCTAGAGCTTGCACATTTACTCGACACGTTTACCAAGCTTTTCTTGATCTCAGTAACATGCATACTACGCTACAAATTGGCAGTCCTTTAAATTTAGATCACCAAACTTAACACTTAATTTGCCCCATATGATATTGAAATGTTTCATGTTCAATGTTCAAACACCACAAGTAGGCAGACAGCTAGTATTTTTGTCACCTTTCTCAGGCCTGATTTGACACCTGTGACCAACGTAGTAAACCTATAGGTGTGACTATTCTAGATCCATTCTTCATTCATCACACAAAAATGCATGGAGACGATGTAAAGTTACTTAAAAGCTAATCTATTCATTAAACCCCACCATTATGATAGTGGTCATATGGTGACTAAAGCAAGATGAATCTCAGAGCTTTGGAAAAAGTTACGAGGATAGGATGTAAGTATCAGCCTTTATTTACTATATACATATACTGGGCGTCCCCCTCTTGAGGACTTGCATGGGGGCAACTGCACTGCACTTTTGTGTGTGTCGGTCAGGGCGTGTGATGCTCTTTATCCAGCCAAACATTTGACAACACCAGTCATCCTCCCAACCTGTCGACCTCCATTCTGCGACATTATTGGCGGTGCCCCGAAAGCTTGAGTCGGTGAACCTGTGCGAGTCCTCTGTAAATGATGGTCTGTCTTAATGGTGTTCATGTTGAAGCACAAGGACTCTTGTCAATAACCACTGCAGTGACTTTGGCTGTAGCTTTTATTATGCTAGTGTGGGGGGGCGCCCTCTCCACAGCAGCATGCTGATCTGAAGACTGACAAGGTACGTGCTCTCTGTGTGTGTCATCGTGTGACTTCTCTCCTCCATCTCTTGCTCCCCATCAGCGTCTTTCTCTCTCTGCCTCTTCTCTGTTCTACAAGATAGATCAGTGAGAAATGTACAGGACGAAACTCAAGTACTCAAGTCCTGCAATCATGTCGGAAGATTAAACCAAAAACAGGAAAGAGCAGAACTGCACAGTTTAAGGATTTGACAGTGTTGTCGTAGAAATAAAAATATTTTTAAGTCAGACCTGTTTCTTTTCCCTTTTCCAGTTTATTTCTGACTTTGAAGATTTTTTTTCTAAAATAAATTCTCCTAAAACAGCCGCTGTAAGAAAAAAATATCAAGATTATAATTTTGCTATTCAACAAAATAATTTTGGATCAAGTATTTATGTAGCAAGCCCTGGTAGACACTTTACAGAGGTAAGTAAGAAGATTTTAGATTGAACACTTGACATGAATTGAGCTTGAGTCATAAGCATTAATACTTAATCTGAGCTAATAAAGTCATGTTATCGTGTTAAAATTAAATCCTTCCATCCTCTTTCTTGTCTCATAAGTTTCCTTCTCTTGAGCTGCATTACACCCGAGGCTTTTAGACTACTGTGTTTCTTTGAAGACCAGCTGACCGCCTGTGGCTGCGTATGACTGCGATATAGTTCAGTGATTTATATAAAATTGATTTAACTCCACTGCTGTACTCACTGTACAAACTAAGTGCCCTAAAAGTTATAGAAATACACATTTAGTTTCTTTGTGTTCAGTTCTCTCATTGAGCGTCAGATTCTGTTTTAACTCTAAAAACACTCAAAGCCTCGTGTGTAATGCCCGTAAAGGCAGAATTGGGATGTGTGTGTGTGCGTGCTTGTTTGTAATAAGTCGAGAAGAGCTGCTGAAGACTTCTGCAGGGGTAAGACCGCTTCTACAATTTCATTTATCTGTGCAGAAATGTAACTGATGTTCATTATATTCATTTTCTTTATTACCGAATGACATGTTACCCATTGAAGTAAAGGTTGTTGTTTCTGATGATGATGATGATGATAATGATGATGATGATGCTTAAGCAAGACAGAATCCCATAACGTTTTTCCTTGTATACCGTGTGACCTGCTTTCCTCCCAGGCCTAACTTAAAAGGCTTGTAGGGGCAGCGAAGGGCTGAATCCATAGTTCAACACCTGTAAGTCACAAACAACTAGTTCAACAAACGACTGACGCCTGTTTTCTGTTTTTGTTTTTCTTGTGCTGAGAGGAGGAATCTTAAGGAGAGAAAAAGCATTGTCTTTTGCAGCGCCTTTTTCTCGTTATGAATGCCTCAAGTTGAACATGTTCCACAGATCTTTTGAACATTGAAGTGGTTTCCAGTTACATTCTTGCTAAAGTATTTTAAGTAGTTAATAGTGCAAGTTTGACGCAGTACACCGTACTGCTTTAGATGAATGATGAAGCTGTCTCTCTGTGAGGGAGAGCTATTTGGTCCTTCCAGGTTTTCCCAGTTAGGATTCCAGCTTCTTCTTTGCGCTGATTAGCATAGGGCATGTTCCTGTATGAAACCTTTCAAAATCTGGAAACCACTTGATCTGTGCACAGTAGCAAATTGACTGCAGAAGACTCACCGGACCTCGTGTGGCGTCGGCTGAACCTGTCTGTGTTTTGCTCTGCAGAAACTAGAAGAAGAGAAGGACAAGAGGGAGAAGGAGCGGCTGGAGTTTGAGCGGGAACGCAGGGAGCGGGAAAAAGAACGAGAGCGAGAAAGAGAGCGGCGGGACCGCGAGAGGGAGAAGGAGCGAGAGAGGGAACGGGAGAGGGAAAGAGAGCGTGAGCGTGAACGGGAGCGAGACAGAGACAAAGACCGCGACCGCAGGACCAGAGAAAGAGAGCGGGAGAGAGACTGGGAGAGGGACAGAAGCCGCGACAGGAGCCCCGAGCGCAGCCGATCCAGGTAAAGGAAAAATCAGCCCAGTTTTGATTGTGATAGATTATCTATCAGGAGTGAGTTTAAAGTGATTTTCATTGATATTGAGCGAAACTAATGGCAGCATGGGAAGTGTTTAGGGCCCTCACTTAAAAGGGCCCCATACATTGTGCAATAACAGCAGTGTTGTAGTGCCATTGCATGTCACACTATGTGATACGGGTCTAATAATATCTTGGTTGCAGTCTCATGTCGGACTGTACAATATCAATTATGCAATGAATCTTTGCACTGTGATCTTACTGGAAAGAAAATGTGCAAGCTGAGCCATCTGTACTGCTCTTGGGTTTAAAGATGCAACAAAATACAAGCTCTGACCATTAGCCGACAACGTTGTAAGTGTACAGATGTTTGAAATTGTATACTCACAGCTGCTAACAGCCCCTACACACCCACACAAGTATTTTCACTCATGACTGATTAAACCTGTGGGCAGATACAGACCATGCTCCATAGACATCCTCCCATCTCTCCCCCACCTTAAACTCTTTATGTTGGTTCCAGTTTAGATTGAAGGATAATGTATTCTGTTTTTGCAGGGAGGTGAGTCGAGACCGAGACAGGGAGAAGAAACGAGACCAGGAAGATGAAGAGGAGGCGTATGAACGCAGAAAGCTGGAGAGGAAACTGAGAGACAAGGAAGCAGCCTATCAGGAGGTAGGGAAGGCAGGGAGGTTACATGGGCTGTGTCCATATAAAACACGTAACAAAAGGAAGCGGTACGTACACTGCTTTCTGCTAACGATCTCGCAGTACAACGGGTCATATTTTATAGATGCAGAAATTAACTGTTGGACACCTATACACCACGTCAGTTACGATGCAAAATGATGATGATTCATAAAATAAATGAGGATGTTAAAAAATTTTCGGGATCCCCTCAAGATTAAAGATGAAAAGAGATAATTGCACCTTATGTCCAAATGAGACAACCAAGCGAACCAGGAATGTGATGCTTATATTAAGATAACAACACGTTTTATTCTTTTCGCTTGATGTGATGGAACATGATTGTGTTTGATTGTGGCTCACCTGACACTGTTGTGACGACAGCGACTAAAAAACTGGGAGCTCAGGGAGAGGAAGAAGGCACGAGATTACGCCAAGGATGCCGAGAGGGAGGATGAGCGCAGACGAGAAATGGTGAGAGCACATTGAATGACCACTGATGTTCATAAGAGGTGTCCTTCTTAACTTTGAATACTTGGTGTACACACTGTCCTCATTTAATAAACCAGAATATTACCTAGGTTTATCTTAAAATTAGCAATCATTAATCACTCTTAATTCTACTGTAGGACAAACATAGATGTCCTTCTGAAGGGATACAGTTTGAGTGATAAGTGTCCTTTTAAATAAAACATGCATTAGAAAATGTGCATATGTTAATGTGTTCCCAAGATGGAGACATTCATGTGATTAATTTTGTGTTCATATGATTTTATTTAATAAGTGAGACAATAAAATTTGTGAGCAGAAGTAGATTTATCATCCTGAAGAAATAGCGTGGTCCTGTGTTTCTTTAGGTGAAAGAGGGCAAACGGTTGAAAGAGTTTCTTGAAGACTACGATGATGACAGAGATGACCCCAAGTACTACAGGTGAGCAACAAAAAATGCCAGAGTGCCGTCTTTAATTAAGCAGATTGTCAATCAAAAATAAAAACACATTGTCCTCTGTTAACGGGATTTAACATCTCTTATGCACCCTTTAAAAGCTTCAATTTGCAAATGTGTGATCATGATATCTAATCAATTCAGTGTCAGAATTGTTGTGAATTTGAGCAAAACACATAAAGTCTGAACATTACAGCATTAATTTCATTGTTCAGTGTGATAAACCAGAGCCATGTGGCACTTAAACATGTACATACATGAGGAGAAGTGGCAGCAGATGCTGTGTGACCCAGATCTGACTTGTAGTAGCAGATGTAATACTGCAGCTACGGCTATTGTTCTGAAGGCTGTTATTTTTGGTGTGACCCCTAGGGGCAGTGCGCTGCAGAAGCGTCTCAGAGACCGAGAGAAGGAGATGGAGGCGGACGAGCGTGACAGGAAGAGAGAGAAGGAGGAGCTGGAGGAGATCAGACAGAGGCTGTTAGACGAGGGACATCCAAACCCAGACGCAGAGCTACGCAGGGTATGCTTGTGCTCAATAATAATGTGTGTGTTTGCCTTTGTATCTGTGGTGAGTGTGTGTGTGCTGCCTGTTGTCTTTGTGAAGGTCACTTCATCATCTGAGTGTCTTTGCCTCTCTGCACATCTGTGGTGTCCACCTTTCATCGTCTCTTGTCCTTTTCATGTGTTAAACACTGATTGGGTGTTAATCTTCTGCATATCTGCGTCTTATTGGTCCAGATGGAGGAGGAAGAGGAGGAGCGTCTGAGACAACCTCCCATCATCCAGGAGCCAGAGCCCGAGGAGAAACGGGAACGCCACAGGGGTTCACGAGAGCACCGGGAACGCCGGCAGGAACCGGAAAGAGTAGAACCCCGCGCACGGCCCGCCCACTCAGACGACGAGGTGGAGGAGGGCGAGGAGGATGAATTTGACGATGATGAAGATAACCCTGATGTAAAACCGTGCTTGAAGCCCACAATGCGGCCCATCACAGCAGCGCCCTCAGTGTCGTCGGCCAGTGGCAACGCGTCCCCCAACACGCCCGGGGACGAGTCGCCCTGTGGCATCATCATCCCCCACGAGAACTCGCCCCCTGAGGCCCTGCCGCAGGAGGAAAACCGGCCAAAGATCGGCCTCAGTCTCAAACTGGGTGAGTGAAAGAAATGTGTCCTCGCTGTGACATGGACAGGCATGGAGCGCTTGCGCAGAGAGCTAAAACTTCCAGTTATTTAGACAGTAATTTAATCTGCAGCTGCTTCGATTATCATTGAAGTCACTCTCCTTAATCCAGTGTCCTAAAAGATTTCCAAACTGTTTTTCTAGATTCTTAAACTGAGTATTTGAGAAAAATGAGAAAATAGCTGGCAGATTAATCTATAATTCAATTGTCTGTTGCAGCCCTGCTCACAGGACTCTTATTGAGAATTCATGTCAGTTGTTACTTAGTACACAGCAGTGCTTCACTGATTCAGCTGAGCGCTCTGCTCCATAATAAAGCAGCAGCCCACAATGTAAGAGGAGGCAAAAAAGGGACTAAATTGCATTGATTGATAAAGCAAATTGTGAAGTTAAACTACCATAGTATCGCCAGATGTCCTTCTAAATCACATGTAGTCATTCTGTTTAAATGTATTAAATGTACTGGTGTAAATCAAAGACAAAGTCTTTGCAGATTTTGTTCAACATCCAAAAAAGGGGCACATCTGTGCACAGATAGTCGCCCTCATGGACCAGAATGCAGAGCTTGCATATCTGTTGTCAGTAGCTTGTGTGATAGAACATCCACATCCATCATTTTAACAACCACCCACCTCACACCACAGTTATGCTCTCTCTCCACATGTACTTCCATTCTAGTGGAAAAACTTATGAAGCATTCTTTATCATATGTACAGAGCACAAAGAGCAGCAGCAGAAAAAAATGTAACTATTGCAACAATAAATGAATCTGAATAGTTTCTGTGGCATTTAATCACTGCAGAACAGACAAGTAATCCCATCTGTGTAACTTCAGGTGAACTTTATCATTAGTAAATGAACTCAGTATTCATGAAGCTCCTTGTCCTCAGCAGGTGCCACAGGAAGCCCCAGTCAACCCATCACAGGCAAGAGGAAGAAGCTACCCGTGGACAGCGTCTTCGACAAGTTCGATGACGAAGAGGCCGACGAACAGCCTCGCAAGAGGAAGCTGGTGCCCCTGGATTACGATGACGACAAGAGCCTCGGGGTGGACGGGGCCGGGCTCTCCAGCATAAAGGGGGCCAACACGGAGGAGAAACGCAAACACATCAAGAGCCTGATAGAAAAGATTCCCACAGCAAAGCCTGAGCTGTTCTCCTACCCGCTGGACTGGTCTATGGTGGACACGGTGAGGAGACATGAAGGATGTGCTGTATTACATTGAAGTTGTCTTTTCAGCTGTTTTAAGCAGACGAGCAAATTTAGAACATTATATTTAAAAAGAAATTGCCTAATGGTGTCTGTTACATACTATAAGTTGTTTGGAAATGGACTCAGATATTAGCACCACTTCTAAAACAAAACCTGTGTCCTCATCTCCTGTCCTTTTTATAGACGTTAATGGAGCGACGTGTCCGGCCCTGGATCAATAAAAAGATTATTGAGTACATTGGAGAGGAAGAGGCGACATTAGTGGACTTTGTCTGCTCCAAGGTATTGATCGTGTGGTGTCTGTATATTTGAATTCACTCAGACTTGAAGGGAAAGTGAAACCTGAAATGATCCCCATTGTTTTTTTGTCTCTCCAGGTGATGGCTCACAGTATGCCACAGAGTATCTTGGATGATGTTGCTATGGTGAGTAATGTAACAGATGAGTAAGCCCTCACATTTTGCTGCCTCCATTTTATGGTCATGTTGACTATGTAAATGTCATGGTAGCAGTCCGATAGTTCCAACATTGAAAGGCTCTCTATTTTTTGTCATAACTAAATGATGTAAAGGTAAGGTATGTTGGTTTAACCCTCTTACTTCTCATCAAAATATAGCATTTCTTATAGTGTAGTATGTGAGAAATAACATGGCTGAATCTAAAAGTCACAGAATAGAGCTGTGCATGATCAATGATAGATCCTGAGAAAGTTTGTTTCGGTGGTGCTGAGTTTTTCAGCGTGACTGTTTCCAACCGGGTCACAAACATTCTCATTTAACACAGGGTTCCTACACCTTAGGGCAGCTTAAGTTCAAGACTTTTTAAACAGTTTTAATGTCACTCAGAATTAAATGTAAAATGGCATACGATATGATGCTGTTTTTTATAGAAAGTATACCATGACATTTTTTATATTATGACATTTCTCAGGCAACTATTCTATGACATGGCATATTTTAGGCATACCATACTATGCCACTTTTTTATACAATGACCTTTTTCAGGTATACTGTTGTCCTATGAAATGACATTTTTCAGGCATACAATAACATGACATGACGGTACTATATGACTACACTATACGACTATGACTGTAGTATGATTTTTTTAAGGTATAATGTGACGTGACATTTTTTATTCTATGACACTTTTTAGGTGTACCATGACATTTTTAGACATACTATACTGTGACATTTTATTGCATACTATATTATGCTATTTTTTAGTCACACTATACAATAACATTTTTCAGGCGTACTGTTCTACGACATGACATTTGTAGACATACTATGCTATGACATGACATTTTTAGGTTTACTGACATTTTTAGACCTTTTTTCAAGATTTCCGACGACATACTAAACTATGACCGTTTTTCATGATTTTTGACAGCATACTATGCTATGACGTTTTTTCATGATTTTTGAAAATATACTGTGATGTTTTTTCATGATTTTGGATGACATACTATACTATGACCCTTTTTCATGATTTTGGACGACACACTATACTATGACATTTTTTCATGACTTCGGAAGACATGCTATACTATGACATTTTTTCATGACTTCGGAAGACATACTATACTATGATGTTTTTTCGTGATTTTTGACGACATACTATACTATGACCCTTTTTCATGATTTCGGGCAACATATTATACTATAACCGTTTTTCATGATTTTGGGCAACATATTATACTATGACCCTTTTTCATGATTTTGGAGGACATACTATACTATGACCGTCTTTTGTGGTGTTGGCCGACATACTATACTATGACGTTTTTTCATGATTTCGGAAGACATACTATACTAGGACGTTTTTTCATGATTTTGGACGACATATTATACTATGACCGTTTTTTGTGGTGTTGGACGACATACTATACTATGACATTTTTTTCATTTTTTCAGACGACATACTATACTATGACTTTTTTTTTCATGATTTTGGACGACATACTATACTATGACTTTTTTTCATGATTTTGGACGACATACTATACTATGACTTTTTTCATGATTTTGGACGACAT
>NC_065517.1:21735591-21739094 GCF_006386435.1 Epinephelus moara | reverse complement strand
TTTGACATTATTTCGGACGACATACTATACGATGACCCTTTTTCGTTATTTTTGACGACATACTATACTATGACGGGGTTTTTTCATTATTTCGGACGGCTTATACTATGACTGTTTTTCATGGTTTTGGCCGACATACTATACTATGATGTTTTTTCATTATTTCGGACGATATACTATATCATGACGTTTTTTCATGATTTTGGACGACATACTATACTATGACCGTTTTTTGTGGTGTTGGACGACATACTATACTATGACATTTTTTCATGATTTTGGACGACATACTATACTATGACGTTTTTTCATGATTTCGGACGACATACTATACTATGACATTTTGACATTATTTCGGACGACATACTATACGATGACCCTTTTTCGTNGGGGTTTTTTCATGATTTCGGACGACATACTATACTATGACATTTTGACATTATTTCGGACGACATACTATACGATGACCCTTTTTCGTTATTTTTGACGACATACTATACTATGACGGGGTTTTTTCATTATTTCGGACGATATACTATACCATGACGTTTTTTCATTATTTCGGACGATATACTATACCATGACGTTTTTTCATGATTTTGGACGACATACTATACCATGACGTTTTTTCATGATTTTGGCCGACATACTATACTATGACCTGTTTTCATGGTTTCTGACGACATACTATACATGTATGAAATTTTATTCATGAAAATGTATGGGAACCCCGTGTATGGAACAGAGAGAGAAGAGATGCAACAAATGTTCCATTCTTCGTGATGTGTAACTGTACATTTTCTGTTTGTCTCTTGTTTTAGGTTCTTGATGAAGAGGCTGAAGTGTTCATAGTGAAGATGTGGAGGCTACTCATCTATGAAACTGAAGCAAAGAAGATTGGACTGGTGAAATAAGCAAAAACAACCAGTGAATGAAGATCAACTGTTTTCTTTTCATACATTGTGTATAATAGTGTAGTGCAATTATGTCACCCCAAACAAAGCGACATGTCCGTTACAGACTGCAACTGCAGATTCTGCTCATTCTTACATCTGCACCAGTTGTTCAGGTCATGTCATTTTTTTTTGTCCAACTCCCCTCTGTTTGCAGGTGCTGACTGTGTCGGTGTGCTTTCGTGTAAATACAGTCTGTCATGATTTGACCATGATGAAATCAGTGTGAGAGGAAACTGCTGACAGGACCATTGTTGTGTTACCAGATAAGGTCTCTTGGTCCTACTCTTACTTTATAAACATGCCACCTCACACTTTGTGGGAAGAGTAGTCTTTCTTTGAAGTCTCTAATGTGTGAAATCTGGCTTGCAGTTGATTGTGGGTTAAGTGGACTTTAGAGTGTGCATAACTACAAGGATGTGATCTTTTTTACAGGGTTATTTATTCAGGGTTTTTGACACAACTTCAATTTGTTTCTGTGGATTTTTCAGACTTTGTCTTTATTTTTCCTTATCACATTCCTGACAAATGTTGGCATGTTCTCGTCCTCAGACCATCTCAAAAAGCACCTAGTTATCGTTTTGAAATGTGTCTACTGACTAAACCCACAGAATATATTTTGGATGGTGACATCCCTGCAGCTGTAAAAGCACACACGCGTCATAACCACTATAAGAAAATGAGCTCAGAACAGGGGGAAAATGATGTGAAGTTGTGAGGATGCTCTCCATTTGTTTTTGTATTGGTGAACATTTGAATAAAATTGATTTTTTTATAACAGATTGTAAACCAGTGTTTAATATTCTCAAACAGTAGGAAGTGTAAAACAAAAACCCTGATAAATCCACATTAACCAGTGATTGCAAAGGGGTTTAATGCTTGCACTTCCTTTTAAAATGCAAGTCTCACATAAGAATAGTGAAAGGAATTTGAACAAGCTAGACAATAAGTGGTCCTTATTTAAAAATAAAATGACTGCATTTAAAAACCACAGCAAGTCAAGCACAACCACGAAGCTTTAGAATTAACAAAAGATTTAGAGACTTGACTTTATATATATATCCCACTGTTCATCCTTTAATTCATCCAATATTCAGTTTAAGATTGATAGCAGGTTGTTTTGTAGTGAGCACCAAATGTTTAGTGCTGAAAAACATGCTAATTACAAAGGACAAACAATTACGTCTAGACCTATTTCATTCAGTCTATCCAAAGCAACTGACGAAAGACACATTGAGATCAAAATTTCCAGAACTTTATTGATGCCATGTGAGTTAAACAAGAGCAGGTCTTGCCAGTAAAAACCCTCTAGCTGGAAGAGAAACAGCACAGTAAGTCACTGCTGACTGGTGTTGAGACAGACGAGCCAATGCGTTTCCCCTCTAAATCAATCATATCCAGTAACCAGCCAGAGATGAAGCGCCATATATACTGAAGACACTGGGCCCTGAAGCAAGAGGTAAGTGAAGGCCACTGCTTGTAAACAGCTTTAGAGTTATTTATTCAAATTGTTGTACTTAAAAATAGAAACTATATTGATGTTTAACTTGTAATTTAGCTTCCCTTCCATGTCTGTTACTGTCTTCTGAAACAAACCTTGCTAAAGAACAAACTGGGACGTGTGCCAATGAAGTATTAACACCAGTTAATGTTTGCAATGTGAAAGTTAAGAACTGTTGGACTGGGTGACGGTGGTCAGGTCTGTCCACACTTCTCCTTGGATGTTTTCTCCCCACCAGCCTTCCTGTGAGGACCGACTCTAATCCTCGGCTTTAGCCTCCATCTCCTCGGCGTCGTCGTCTCCGTCCACCTCGGCGTTCTCCCGCTCTAACCTCTCCAGCTGCCGGGCGAGCTCTGTCTCATCCGTGTCTGTCACCACCTTGGGCTGGAAAATAATAAAGTAGAAACATGTCAAAACTAATTAATTCTGTACAAGTATTTTAGCTTCTCCTGGTGGGGAAAAATACAATCTGTGATTTGCAAGTTCATTAATAAATATTTTGGGGGGAAAGGCAGTGTTTTAAAAGGTGATGAAGTTGTAATTTGTGAGAAAATGACTCCTATAACCACATTTCATGTTAACAGTTTTAACATGAGAATAAATTTGGAATATTTCGAGAATTTCAGTTCAAATTACTATACTATCACATTCTTTTTTTTTTTTATGTACTATACTTCATGATTTCAGATGACATACTATGACATTTTTGAACACACTTTACTATTATGTTTTTACATGATTTCAGACACACTACTATGATACTTTTTATCATGACGACATACTATACTATGACGTATTTTCATGATGAAAAAAGTCATAGTATAGAATGTCGTCCGTAATCATGAAAAACATCATAGTATAGTATGTCTTCCAAAAAAATCATGAAAAAAAGTCATAGTATAGTATGTCGTCCAAAATAATGAAAAAGTCATAGTATAGTATGTTGTCCAAAATAATGAAAAAGTCATAGTATAGTATGTTGTCCAAAAGCATGAAAAAAAAGTCATAGCATAGTATGTCGTCCAAAATAATGAAAAAGTCATAGTATA
>NC_065517.1:21689262-21728352 GCF_006386435.1 Epinephelus moara | reverse complement strand
GGGATCAAGCAGTTTGTCTCACTCGGGATAAATTGTGCTTTTTTGGTTCATAGTTTTTGATTGACGTGCGATTTATTCGCGTTTAGAGGGAATTATTTTTACCGGCAATTACCGGATAATGGAAACGTGGGCACAGTTATCTATATAAAATACACAGACTAACTAACTAACTAACTGATTGACTAACATAAACAATTGAAAATTGAAAATATTAGCTTGCACCGTTAGCTTTGGTAAGGGAAAGCATGAGGGAAAGCGGCTGACCGGAAGTCACGCACAAAAACACGGAAGCTGATTACTATTTACTTCAGTGTTTGAAAATAAGGTGGATATTAGGGTTGGGTCGGTATGAGAAAAAAAAAAAAACGGTCCAGTTTTTGTGAAAAACCGGATCAAGTTGGTAATACCGGATTTTCGCCACTTGGGGGCGCAACTGACTCATTTAAAATAAAAAACGACCAGAGTCAACAGAGTGACAGTAACACCTCGATTCTTTTATTCCTTCCTTACAAATAAATTTGCAGGTTTAGCTAACTCAATCAGTGCAAACATGAACATCTCTAGGAAAATAAAAAAAATTGTTATCCTTTTGTTTATGAAACAGTGCCTCTTTGCTCAGTGCTCTTTGTATTCTAACATGTACAACATGTAAATACTGTATGGCAAATGGCATAAATTTGCAGGCCTAGCCTACTGAACGAATGCAAATGAACACATAAAAACGAACTGTCTCTATGACATGCATAGTATGTCATCCGAAATCATGGAGTTTTTTTTCATGAATTCGGATGACATGTATGGCATTTTTAAGCATTATAAAAATATACTATTTTATGACTTTTCATGACGTCTTTGTGATATACTCAGATGTATTGATGAAACTTTTATGACAATTCTATTTTATGACTGTTTTTGTTTTTTTTTAAGATATACTATGACATCTCATGATTTTTATGACGCACTATACAATGACATTCTTGACATACTTTCTATGAAATTTTAAGACATTTTTATGACATACCTCACTATGACTTTCTTGTGACCCTTTTATTTTTTTCATGGCATTACATTTATTTAGCTGAGGCATTTTTCAAAGCAGCTTATAATAAGTACA
Organism: Epinephelus moara; assembly: GCF_006386435.1. Lineage (NCBI taxonomy): Eukaryota > Metazoa > Chordata > Actinopteri > Perciformes > Serranidae > Epinephelus > Epinephelus moara. The sequence continues at coordinate 21,727,238 of NC_065517.1, read as the reverse complement.
TCCAGCCATGTGGGTACAACCCCAAGTAAGTGCAAGAATCAAGCAAAGCATGATTACAGAATCTTATCTGGATCCCTCTGCTCTAGCCTAATCAGAACTTAATACACATTTTTGACAACATTAAACCTCAAGAATCACACAAAAGGACAAGAAGAGGTTTTAACACAAAGCTATTGAGGTCACTCACCTCCATCTGGATGTTAAAGACGCCTCTCTTCTCCTCAATCTTCTCCTTGATAGCAGCCATGGCTTGATTGAGGACAGACAGGCCCTCTGTGCGCTCCAGAGTGGTGGTGGTCATCACGTAACGAGGGGGAGCGATCAGGTTGATCTGCCAAGAACAAGACAATGTTAATATACAAGAGTGCAAGGTCTAAGTTTCACCATTCAGCATCAGTATATGATCATGTGGCTGAATTACCTTGATGGGCATGGCTTCTGTGGAGCAGCCAAGCCCAGCCCTCAGAGCTTCCTTTACGGCATCAATGCCCTCATACCCGTAGCAAGCTACTTCAATGTCTGCAGATTGGGAGAGGAACAAGAATTGTGATTATAGGTCACATCGTCATCTTGTTACTTCATTTTTAAAGTCCAACTGGGAAGCTATCATGACACAGTTAGAATAAACAATAGTATATTAGAGTACATTGTTACCTGCTCTGATTTTGACAGCCTGTGGAGTGAGTCGCCTGTTGATGTTATCGATCAGCACATTCCTCTCTTCCTCTGATAACTCCAGCCCATCCAGGATGGCAGGATCTCTGCAGGAGGGAAGATATTCCCCATTTGATTTAACCTCATCAAATAAAACATACATACATTCTGTGTCGATAGAATTTTTTGTGATTTATCTCACACTAACACACACCACTTGAAACAAACACTTACGATACAGCCTGTTTGAAGACATCATAAGCTCCGTATCCTGGCCTCTTGTATTTCTCATCGAAAACCCAGGCAGTGCGCTGGTACAAACTCTCTAGCTGCTCGTCCTTACTGTAATCCAGCACCTCTGCCACGTGTCGCAGGATGCTGTACACCTGCAAACACAAACCCGCATCAGCTCAGGGAGAATACTGACTCAAAGGTCAGACTCACAAAGACATCAACAAAAGGAAAACCAAAGGGTTGTGGAGTTTGTAATTAAGATCCAGATATGTATATGTTTGTCAGGCATGCAATATCAAGGTCAGCACAATGATCGAGGTCATGTCCATACATCGTACGATAAATCAATACCTTAATTATCATGACAGGCCTGCACATGTTGGCAATCATTTCAATAGTGAGTTATTTTTAAGAGAATACAAAATTAAAAACAGAACAAACCTTTGGGCACGATTTGACTTACAGTTTTAGATTTGGTGAATTTATCTTCACACTTGATGGCCTCCTCTGGTGAAACTCTTCTTTTCGATAAATCAATGTATCCTGAAGACAAAGCAGAGGAGAGATGCTGTAACATTTTTTTTCATGGTATGATATGGCAGGAGTTTACATATGACCTTGGGTTCATCCTTCACCTTCTCAAAATGATCTCACACTTTGGATTTCCTGCCCGACATATTATTAACTAGCCTGTGTAGTAACCGCAGGTACCAGCCCTGGAAATTGGTCGACTATTAGGGGACAGTAGGGACCAAGGTATATTAGAGTTTTGCAGAAAACAGGGAAAAGATGGCATCTCTCTTTCAGGTTTATCAAATATTATATGGATTAAAGTTCACGCTGTTGTTGGGACATTACATCTATTTCACCTGCCAGTTTGGCACCAGCAGCCAAACGTTTCCTGTCCCTTGTCCAACTTCACATACAGGCCTAAATCCATCACTAAACACACACCACTGACCTTCACCTCTGGTGGTTAACACCCCCCTGCTTTCACTCACCCTTCTCTTTGTCTACTCGGATGACGACCACGCACTCGTTGCGGCCTATGCGGATGAGCTTGTTGATGGAGCGGATACGTCGACGTGACAGCTCGCTGAGGAGGATCATGCCCTCGATGTTGTTGTACTCCAAGAGGCTGACGTAGGCGCCCATCTCGGCGATGGACCTCACGTTCACCATCACGACATCCTCCACCTCTGGGAACCGGTGCTGGTAAAATCGACAGCTGAGCCCCGGCATCGCTGAGAGAAGAGAAACAAAGAGAAGATGGGGGTTAAATAGTTGAAGCAGACAGGACGAGCTGGAAACTTTAGACAACATGATTACTTAATTAAAAGTATTACTTCGCCTATAAAAAGTTTAATGTGAGAATAATGGTCCTGTGTTTCTGAAGGGAGCTTTCTTAAGTTTGAGAAAATTGCCCAGATGATGTCATAGTGATGCGATAAAGATTACGGTATTTAGGCTTGAATACTACAATTCCATAACAGAGAGCCTGTGTTACAAACTGGATGTGTGGAGTTTAAAGATGTGGGCATCTACCAAAAGATGTAACCATGTTGCATTATGGGAATTGTAGGCCTACACCACCAACTAATAATCCAGATCCCTCAGCCTCTGCTGCTCCAGTTTTGACCACGAATTTTCACCCAGCTTTAGAGAAAAGAAATACTGAATTGCCTTGCTACCCTATAAAGGTTCAATGTGGAGGATTTAGTAGTATCTAGCGGTGAGGTTGCAGAGCTGAAACTTCTCACGTGTGCCAAGCGTGTAGGAGAACCACAGTGGCCAACATGAAAACATGAATGGCCCTATTTAGAGCCAGTGTGGCCAGAGTCCATGGCAGACTCCATGGATGAGGGCCTGCTCCCTATATAGATTGTAAGAGCTCATTCTAAGGTAACAAAAACACAGTGTTTCTTATTTTCAGGTGATTATAAACCAGTGAAACCAAAGTTTAAAATATTCTGCCAATAAATGCCCCAAAATCCTACACACTGGAGCTTTAAATAGATTTCATCACATTTTTTTCTATATCTTTAATACTGTGTAGCTCAGTTTTAATTTTGTGAAGATGATTATAATGATGATAATATAACAACTTGAGCGGTGGTTCTCGGCCAGGCATTAAGGATGCTTGAAAGGGTTCCTGAATATATATACCTGAAAGGTTAGGAGATGATTAAAGAAATATGTTCACTTTATCCGTTCTCCAATTATTTGCTTTTGTCTTGTGATGCCTCATAATTTCACCTCTTCAAGCTTTAAAATCCTTTGTTTTTTTTTGTTTAATGGTCAGTGGTTTATAGGGCCATGAACTGTGATGGAGCAGATAATGCTCTATTTTTTCAATGAGTCACAATAAGTAATAAAGGCCAGGAACCACTTATCTACAGACCACAGAAGACAGACAACACATCCGCTCCTAGGATACAATGACATCAACCGTTGTGATCTCACTGAGAGATAACAGGCATGATTTCTGACTCTGTTGTTGAACTTCTAACTAAAATAAAACTGACTTGGATGTAAAAAGTTGAAGAAAAACTCCAGGAGCCTGCAGAGACAGTCATTAATTAATGAAGCTGTCAACAGACTTCAATCGACTGCTACATCATCGATTTAGATCAAGATTAGATGGAATGATTTCTAGCATCATCAATGCCATTGAAAACAATGGCTCTGCAGGAAACTCTACCTCCACAAAGATTATTACCGTAAAACGTAATTAAAAATCTATTCCCAATTTAACGCCCAGTCCCTTTTACTAGCCTGGTGTGGCGACACATTTTGACAAATAAAAGCCTGTCTCAATTAGAGGCCTGGTCTGGTTGCAAAGCAGTTCATTTTTTTTAACAGAGGTTCTTCAGCTGTATAAAAACAGGTTGTTGGCTACCTCAGATCATATGTCCATTCCTTGATTACCCTGTAAGTTATTGATATTCCTTCAGTCCGTAAGCATCCTCAGATTAAAAGAATCAAATGAGTTTTTCATTAAAATTTGTCCAAGTTATGAGTATAGTAGGATAAAGTGGTGTTGTGTCAGTATACCAGGCGCCATAACTCTCTTTCTCTGATGTGCTGTCTGTCGGAGCTAGATCAAATGAATGATTCACAATTGATGTATTATCTAAAGCCTAATCTTCATATAAGTAATATTCATACAATTCGATTGTATGCCCCGATCTTTGCTGTGAAACAGTTTAGTGTGAAAGGAATTAAAGGCCTGTCCCATATCCTCCTGAGACCTGAACTTTTGTTTGGTATGCATTTATGCTTCCCCTGGGATTAGTAGGACCTGGTAAGTACCAAAAACTAAACATTGTCAACAATAATAAAGTCCCTATATCCTCAAACAAGACGATACTAAAGTCTCAATGTCCTTCAACGAGCTGATGATAAAGTCCCAATGTCCTCAAACAAGTACTTTCTAATTAACAGTGTCTGAGCTTGTTACTGTTGCTAACATTGGCGAAATTTGTTGGCATATCAACCTACAAACATTATTTATCATAAGCAAACAAGTTTCAACCGTCAAATGTGATCAGGTTTTAGACGTCGTCCACATTTGTGTTGGGATCGGCTGTAGACTGACTTGGCAGAAATGGCGGCCATCTTGTTTTTACATTAATTGGTGTATTGTGGTCTTACTGCCACTAGATGGCAAGAAAAGTGTCCATGAACGAGGACAACAGGTCTAATTTCAGCAGAATGAAGAATAAGGTGCAGTAAACACAAAATGTAATGTCCTTGTATGAGGACACAGGGACTCAGGAGGATGTAGATGCCTGTCCCAAATACAGGCCTGTTGATTTCAGTGATTAAAGCCAATAATAGCCCGGGCTATTAATTGAAGTTGTATGGTAGATTAAGTTCATTCATAGTTATGGATTCGTATTTGAAGGCACTGACTTGTGGTGCTAATAAACTGAGTAGGGCTATAGTCAGAGCTGTTTCTTATTAAATCTCGTCTCAATGACATAAATGTTAGGCACAAAATATTTACTCTAATATCTACTGAACAGTCCAAAGCCATTTGAATGACACACTGTCTCTGGGTGTTTTTTGTTGTGCTTCAGCAGAACAAACAACAGCGTTCAGCCTGGAAAGTTTTCCCAAAATAACTGCAGGGAGATGAAGCGGTATTAAGTGAGCTGGCAGCGCAGGCACGGTCAGTTTTATTCCACATTTGTGTGTGTGAATGGGCTGATGCAATGCAGACTGACGAGAAGCCCCCCTTCAGTTTGAGTTGGCTAACATTAACAAAATGAGGCAGAACCCGCTTAAAATGAGTGTAGCGTGCTAACAACGACTGTAACTAGTGACAAATATTAAGTTAAATACCACATGGTGAATATTTAATTTAAATAGAAAACTGTTGCTTCAGTAACCGTTAGCTTCGGAGCTAATAACCCGGTTCACTCAACTCACATGCGGCACATGTACCGCTGGTGATGCTAGCAGTTAGCTAGCCAGCTAGCATCTCCGTCTGTTCCCCACTACCCGGTAAAAAACACCGTTATCGGTAAAAACTCACCTGTGTCATGTGGTTACAGGTCGATACACAGGAATGTTCTCTACTGGGAGTGTTTCAGCGTCCGATAATGTGTCCCGTTTGGTTTTATTAAACGAACAATTCAGGCCCGCTAGCTCACATTCATGGGTGTGCTAATTTCTCGACCCGGAAAAGATCGTCACAGCTTTTCGTCGTGCGCATGTGCAGAGCGCGGTCACATGACCAGAGGCCAGCTGATCATCGCGGAGAGAGTCGGACAAGATCACGACCAACAGCTCGATCCAGGCTGCTAATCCTGCACGAAAACAGCGGCTTTTCATTAATATATGCACAGTTTAACAGCACAGAAGCAAAGCTAAGGGTTTAGTGTTCATTTCAGGAATTGGAAGTTAACAGAAGACCGCGATCGTCGACCAAAGCACGAGAAGATGTCTGGAAAAGACAGGATCGACATATTCCCCTCCAGAATGTAAGCAGCTTTTTCAGCTAGCTAGTTGCTAACCCACTGTAGCCTCTCATTCAGTTATTATAACGCAGTGTTGTTGACCTATTGCTTTATAGTCTGTCATATTAATGATTCCCTGCTGCTGTCTGATGGGAAGTTCAGCTAATCTTACATGAAGGGATCACAGTCTTGTGCTGCGGTGTGATTCAACCCCAAATATAGTTTATATCAGTGCCAGGTTACTGTGTGAAAGAGGAAGAGTCCTGCTTTTGTCATGTGATGTTTCTGACATGATCCCAGTGTGAGCTGTCAGTCTGAAACACACTGACCTCCAGACAGAGTAAAGGTCTGATCAGAGGAGTTACATGTAGTGCCTGTAATGTCAAATTATTTTACTACATTGATTCAATAATTTACAGCTCTTTTGAAGCTTCCTTGTGTGAGGGAGGAGTTTTAATCCCAGATGACCTGTACATGGATAAAATGATCATTAAATATCACTGAGCTGGGATATGAATATGTCAGTGACTCTCAACCAGGAGTACTTGTACCCTTTAAAGTACTTTTGTAGTTGCCAGGCAGTACAAAGATTGTGGTGTAGTGCCACTTTGAAAAAATAGAAATTATGATTTAATGAAATATATCCACATATTTGTATTTTGGAGGCTCATCCACATGAAAGTAGGGTCCCAAATTTGTGACACTGATCTTGGGCTCAGGGGGTGGCAGTACCTCAGTCCACAGGGATTTGGTTTGGAAATTGGAGAGTTGCTGGTTAAAGTCAAAAATTAGGCTACATGGAAATGACCCATGGTTATTTTTGAACTTTTTAATTTATATTTATCATTGTTGAAAGCCTAAAGTGATTCTTACATTATCCAATTGTCAAAATGGTTAACCTATAGGCCTACAACAAGTTAAAAAAATGTTTAAACATTTCGGCAACTAAAATGGCCTGGCGCCTTTTCTCTAAGTTTTGCCGAACATCAAGAGCAATGGCTTGTCTTGAGTTTCCTGAGCAAAGCTAGCCGTGGATTTCAAATCTAGAAAGATAAAGTCTTAAATAGTGCATAGACAGATTTGATTACTTTCACAGCAAGATACAAAATATTCATAAATACTTAACTGTGTAGTAGCCACCTAATTTTAAAACATGTTTAACAGAGGGGTGCTAATTTAGACTTAATAAGGCTCTGTTGCCTTTATTATGAGGCTCAAATATATTTTGCGGCTCCTCTGGTAGTAAAGGTTGCTGACCCCTGTCTTAGATCATAGCAGTAACATGTATGAATTTTGAAATCGGGCGTAGTTCCCCTACCAGGATGACTCTGACTTGTGCGACAGTATTCAAAATGTGTGTGTTTTTGTGATTGCAGGGCTCAGACCATCATGAAGGCTCGGCTGAAAGGGGCTCAAACGGGCCGCAACCTGCTCAAGAAGAAATCTGACGCCCTCTCCATGCGCTTCCGTCAGATCCTCCGCAAAATTATTGAAGTCAGTTGTTCCGCACGCCTTTACTTCTTTAATAACTGTGAACTAATGGTTTTCTAAAGGTGGACTCTTGTCTTGTTTCCTCAGACTAAGACTAAGATGGGAGAGGTGATGAGAGAAGCGGCCTTCTCTTTGGCTGAGGCCAAATTTACAGCTGGAGACTTCAGGTGAGAATGAGAGAAAGAGGACGTGATGTGGCGTTATGATCAGCTCAGACGCATCTATAAAACTCACATCTGTAATTCTGTCTGCAGCACAACTGTAATCCAGAATGTCAACAAAGCCCAGGTGAAGGTCCGAGCCAAGAAAGACAACGTGGCAGGTCAGCCTCAAAAAATATTATCTTTACACTTTTCACAATCACTGTTAAAGAGACAAGTTCTTATACACATGATTCCCTTTTTGTTTCAGGTGTCACCCTTCCAGTTTTCGAGCACTACCAAGAAGGCGGAGACAGTAAGTCACGTTTAATAAGATAGTTTTGGGGATTATTGAGTGAAGGAGAGTCCTCACACTCACTGTGTCCTCCAGGTTATGAGCTGACTGGTCTGGCCAGAGGAGGAGAGCAGCTCTCCAGGTTGAAGAGGAACTATGCCAGAGCTGTGGAGCTGCTGGTGGAGCTGGCCTCCTTACAGGTAGGGGGCGTTGTTAGGAATATGCCGAGGTTCATTCAGCTTAATTTTCTTAGCTCTCAAGTGGAATATACAGTGGTGGAATAAAGATTAAACTGAACCAAAGTGTGAAATTGTTCAAATTAGCTTCACTTTTAACAAATTAAACATTGAAATGCTGCTTATGTGTTCATTTATCAATAATAATAATCCAATAATATATATTTATATCATAATGTAACACTCTGAAAGCGATTCTGCAATTCAAGTACTTTTTGTAATATGTAAGATCTGTTTGAATGTTATTTTAGTGAAATATGAGACAAAACTACAGCAGTTTCTCTGTATTTTCAGTAAAAAAAATTTATCATAACTATGAAAATCTGACTCATATTTTCCCACTTCCTGTCTGTAGACATCTTTTGTCACTCTGGATGAAGCCATAAAGATCACCAACCGCCGTGTTAACGCTATTGAGCACGGTAATTTCACACTAAACATACAGTGTTGTCTGTTACAGAATTACAAAGACTGCTATTAAAGCTCTTACTTATCTTTCGTTGCAGTGATTATTCCTCGCATCGATCGCACTCTTACCTACATCATCACAGAGCTGGACGAGAGAGAACGAGAGGAGTTCTACAGGTGAGAACATAAATCCCATTTTATTTATCTTTTAATTTCTACCTTATTTTTGTTTTAACGCTGATTATCTTTCTCGTCTGCCAGGCTGAAGAAGATCCAAGAGAAGAAGAAGCAGCTCAGGGAAAGGACAGAACTGGAGATCGCAGCTCGCTTGGCTAAACTGGGTCCCATCGCGGAGCCCACCAACATGCTGACGGAGGAGACGGATGAAGACCTGCTGTTCGAGTGAAGCGCTCCAAAAGGCCTCACCCCAACCTCCTATTTATTCTGTGCCTCTCAGGCCATGTCCATGTCTCCTCATGCAAGTGATGGATTTTTTTGTGTACTCGTCTGTGATGATTTGTTCTATTGTTTCAGTGCGTGTTTCCAGATATGTCACTGTACAGAACCAAAGTGTCGTCACACTTGAATGCTCACCCCCAAGGGAGTCAGTTCACTATTATGAAATAATCTAATAAGAGTATAAGTATGTTTACACATGGTTTGTGAGTGAAATAAAAGAAGCATTCCGTGTGACTGATCAGCTTGTAGATATTCCTCCCAACATTCAGAGCCATTGCATGCTGTAAAGCTTAGAGGGTGACTTTGGTGTTTTTCAACCTGGATCCTATTTTACCTTTTTTTTGTGTCTGAGTGATTCATAGAGACAGCTGTTTTTGAAAACTGGAAGTATTGAGTGCGACGCGAAACAAGCTGCAATGTAACGATAACTGGACAATAGCACACTGTCGATTTACGTCCACTGAAAGTGCTTGTTTTTGCCACTGACAGGCTTGTCTGTCTTGTATGGAAAGGATCCCTACAGAGATAGACCCATTTTTAAAGAGGAAGTTACTTTTTGTTTAACCAGAAACAGCCCCAAAATTGCTATCCCCAAACCCACCAGACTCCATTTAAACAAACAGCAATTTTTATCATCACAAACTCATAAAAGCCGTCTTGACTCGTCTTTCAACTGTTCCTACAATCACAGGCTTGCTTGAAATAAACCCTTAATTCACCCAGTTACATGTGAAGACATGCCGACTCTACACGCTAAAATTACTGTTTATTTAAATGGAGTCTAACTCTTAATCAGTAAGATCCACCTCTGTCAGGATCCTTTTCATAATGTTATCAGACATTTAGAATATTAATCCGAGCCTGTCAGAGGCAAAAACAAACACATTCGTTGCTCACACCTTCCAAGTGTTTACACTGCAGCCTGTTTCACTGCTGCAGGCTGCAACGCTCTTTTTCAATGCTGGACCAGTTTCGAAAATTGTTCCCATTTGTCACTTAGACACAAAACATGGAAAAAAAGAGTCCAGGTTGAAAAACACCAAAGTTGCGATTTAAGTTGGTTGTAGATTTCAAAGAGTGTGAGTGTGTTGTGGAGGTTGTTGTTGTTACCTCATCTGAAGATGTTTACCATTGCAACACAAAACCCTGAAGTGACCCCACTGTAAAACACGGTGTGCAAATCAACATAGCCCCACACGTCATCCAAATAAAGATGTTATCGATATCTAACCACTGTGTGAATCTCTTGCTAGATATAAGATATAATGTTAGATATGTTGCATGTTGCAACAGTTAGTATTGAAAATGCCTCTGATGCTGCCTAAAATGCTGGATCGGATATCGGTGAGTATGCTGGTCCAAGGATGATCTGATACTAGGGCTGCAACGATTAGTCGACTAATCGATGACTAATCGACTATTAAAATAATTGGTGGTAATAACTGGTTTGAGTCATTTTTCATAGAAAAGTACTATAAATGTACCTCAAATACTCTTATTGCAGCTTCTTACGTTCAAATATTGGCAGCTTTACACACTCTCCCATGACGGTGAACTAAAACCCTTTGGTGTGAGTACGAAACAAGACATTAGATGGCATAATTTTGGGGTTTGGGAGAGACAGACCAACATTTTTCAACATTTTAACACATTTTTTGATAAAATGATTAGTCGACTAATCGAAGAAAGAATCGACAGATTAGTCGATGATGAAAATAATCCTTAGTTGCTGCCCTATCTGATACACTGACACACACATAATTTATTAATAAACTTAAATGTAGTTTTACACTTGTATAAAACAAGTTTTCCCAGGAATCAATTCTTCTTAACCGCTTTAAAATGGCGGCCTACACAGCAAGATGTCAGCAATACTGGCAGTGGAAAGCCGCATCAATAAAAAGGCAACATGCTCAGTATGCAAGGCTTTAGTTTCAGGGTTAGTAGTATGCAGCTGTTAATTCTTTTAACCAATGGTATCGATCCGTACTTAGTATTGGCTGATGCGCAAGTTCAGGTATCGTAATTGGTACTGGGAAGACAAAAATGGTATCAAAATATCTATACTTACAGTCCCATGTGTGAAGATACAGAGGACTGGGAGAGACTGCTGGGATCAAATTACTTTCAGTCACCAGCTCCGGGAGGAATGGCAGCCATCTTACATCACAATGCTACATTTAACACATTATTTTTAGCTTCACAGGGGTTGAGTTAGTACGCATTTGTTTTGCAACATCAGAACCCATTAAAAATGATGCAATGTATTCACCACTTCATATCATGTATCTGATTTTATTAACACTGTTCCAGAGTTGTGCTTATGATTTTACAAGTACCCTGCAAAGAAGCAAAACTGTAATTGTTGGAGTTACACTAACTGACGAGATGGTTTTTTTTTTCTTACAATACTGGTAAAAAAATCCAACAGTCTCAGCAGCACTTTGCAGCCTGATATACTGACTAATGATAACCAGCTAGAGACAATACTGATTTGAGGTCTGTTATCACAGCGTAAATGAGACATGAGACGACACAAAATACTGACACTGGTGTGGAGGATGTACCTCGAAACTGTGCAGGTTACAGCAGATTCTTCTTCTGTGGTTTCTGAATGGAAGACGTTACACCGCAGTGCTCCTCTCCTGTTTGGTTTCTACAAAGCTTTTGGTTTACTGCCTTTTAATTGTGACGATAACACTCTGCCAGGTGAGTGTCCGTTTCGTATATCACAAACAAACAAAATGTAACAATAAAATATTTTATCCTTTCGTCTAGAAAATATATATTTACAATTATAAATAACTATTAAGAACCGGATAGAAACATTTCTATGTGTTTGATACTTTGCATAAAACTGAGATCAACAATAAACAGAGAAAAAGAACTCACAGAGACACACACACAGTCAACGAGAAGAAAAGTAAGAAACTTGAGTCCATCCCTGCGTCACGCGATAAAGATCACCTCTTCTATAAGCGAGGAGAATGTGCAAGTGAAAATCCAGTGACAACCAGCACTGTCCATCCTTCATCTTTCAAACTCCAGGAACATTCATTTCTGTTTGACTCCTCCTACCCTGAGGCTCCCTGCGGTGACACCCCGTGACCTCTAGCACAGCCAGGAGGTGGGCACCCACTGTGGCTCAGTGTCCAGCTTGTCTATCAGCCTGCACAGCTCGCTGAAAGCCTGGTCCGGATCCATGTTCACGATGGTTGCATCGAAGAAGTGGCCATAATTGTGCTCCATCTCGCGGGCCTTTTCGATGACCTCCTTTAGCTCCTCAGGCTGTGAATAGAAAATGAGACATTGTTTTTAAGACTGTGGAGACTCTTCTGTAGTCACTATGCTGTAGTGACACAATTCTAAGATCATTTTTTAAATTCTATTTTAATCATGAATATTTTGGATGTGTTCAGAAATACATACAACCTACTGCCTATTAAATGAATGATTAGGTATGCCTTTACCAACAGACTGGTCACACTGAAGTAATCAAGCAACATGACTGAATCACATGACTGCGGATGGTCTGAACCTGCCAGTGTCTCTCACATCTCCAAAAAAAGTCACAGCAAATTTTCAAACAGGTGTTGTTTGGGTAAACTGGCTTCTGTTTCAGAGCGGCAAAGAATTTATTTCTGGGGAAAAACAGTTTGGGTGTGAAACTACTTCAAAGTTAGTTAGACAGACTTGCATACTTGCTGATACCTGATCCAGCATTTCAGGCAGTACTGGAGGCACTTCTGACACTGATATCAGTATCAGAACAACTCTATCCAGTGAGCTCACGTCTCATACTCGGAAATTCTTGTAAATAAAATCCACATACTATGCAGTGTAAACACATCACAAACTGACCCCTGTTTGGGGTCGCCGGGGGGCTGGAGCCTATCCCAGCTGACATTGGGCGAGAGGCAGGGTACAACCTGGACAGGTTGTAGGACTATCACAGGGCTGACACACAGAGACAGACAACCATTCACACCTATGGCCAATCTAGAGTCGACAATTAACCTGATGTTAATGTCTTTGGATTGTTNCCTATCCCAGCTGACATTGGGCGAGAGGCAGGGTACAACCTGGACAGGCTGTAGGACTATCACATAAAGACAGACAACCATTCACACCTATGGCCAATCTAGAGTCGACAATTAACCTGATGTTAATGTCTTTGGATTGTTGGAGAAAACCTGCACTAACATTTAACATGCAAACTCCTCACAGAAGTGCTCCCCCACCCCAGGGTTCAAACCAGCAGCCCTCACGCTTCTTGATTTGTTCATTGTGATAGCTGTGCTCTCTTTATCTATTGATTATTTCATTATGTGAAGTGATGCAATATTGTTAACAGTGTACTTTGTATTTAAAGGGCCAGGAGTAAACAATCACTTTTTACTATTTCTGTCCCAATAAAGACCCTGTGAAGGTGAAACTGGACTCAAAGCTTTTATATATATATTTCCTTGTTTTGCCCCAGAGTGCCTAAAGAACATTTCTTTTCTGTGATAAGTCCTAAATGCTTCCTTTTTGCTTTAATATGTTGCCTTTATTCTGCAAATAACTGCATGCACAATGTACAAACTTCTATAGGTAAAACACTGTACACACTGAGTACCTTTGGTGTTTTCCCCTCTGTGGCCAGCAGGGTGCGTAGTCGTTCCTGAGAAGGAGGAGCGATGAAGATGACATATGGCTTGAGATTGGAGGACCTCAACACCCGCAGTGACTGACAAGAGAAAGAACAGAGACACACAAATATATGTCATGTGAGACCAATACAACTAAAAGATAGGACTCAAAATATACAATTACATAAAACACAATCTGAGATTTATGTTCACGATACGACAAGGTGTAATTATGTTCTGTCCAAGCCACAGTGGTTGAAATCAAGACAGAGGGATAAACGTGCTTTGTAATCAACATGTTAGACAGTGCTCTGCTTCCTACCCTGGTGTGCAGGCAGAGCAAACAAATGCGTCCAGAGTTGATGACGTGTCGCACTGAGTCAGTGCTGGTGCCGTACAAGTTCTTCTCATATTCCCCCGACTCAATGAACTTCCCTGTCGCCAAGTCGGCTTCAAAGGCAGACCGGCTCACAAAATGGTACTCGCGCCCATTCCTCTCGTGTATCCTTGAGTTTCTGGTTGTGTCTGAGCCATGACAGAGGATAAATTAATTTGCCTTAGTTTTTTATATTTGAGAATTTGTGCAGTCACAGTTGAAGAGGGGTCATGTTATAAGTCAAAACCCAGACCACATGCACTTGGACTTACGAGGAACAGCAACGGCAAACTTTTCCGGCTCTAGGGCCAGAAGCCTCCGACGCAGCTCATCATGACCGCTGTTCGTTGGACCAATCAGAGAGATGGGGCGTTTACGATTGGCGGGCTGGTGATAAAGCGACATCTCCTCATAGGTCAGGATGTCATCGTAGTCTGAAGAGACAGTTGAGCAGGGATTAAACAAACAACCTTGACTAACATACTAAATCCTTTCTAGCTGTCAGGCTGCTGCTCTGTAACTAACGCTGACCTTTGACCTCTGTGTGGAGGCAGGTGAGAGGTTAAAAATACCACACTGTTATATTATCATCCCTGTGTTTGTGTGAACGTCTTGTCGTGTGTCTTATAACAATGTCCTGCTTCATATCCGACCCTCTCATTCACACATGAAATCACAGTCTGCTTCTGTCGGCCCCTGAGCAGCTCCACTAAAGCCATGTGTGTGTCTGTCTGAGTACATGTATGTTTCTTTGTGTTAACCAACAACATCACACATCCCTTCAAGCCATTTAGGCACCTGCTGGGCACCTGTTGGTGCCTCCTCTGATCCCGTCTGTGAAGACAGGACTAATCTGACCTGTGACACACCGAGTCTGGAAAAGCTGCTGCGAGAGCGGAGGAACATGTCAACTCCGGCCAACTTGTGGACACTTGGAAGCTGCCCAGGACAGAGGCAGTCTTTGACTCGTGTTAAACGAGACGTGACAATTGGAGTTTTGTGGGTTAAAGGAGTAGCTTCTCAGCGGTGGTTGGAGGAAGAGAGAGCACATTCCTAAACCAGCAAACCCACTTCCCAAAATGTTAAGCTCTGAAGAGACAGACACAATAAGTGGAGTCTTACCAGAATTTTTGCTCAAGGTAGACGTGCTCTTCTTCCTCTGTTTCTTGCTTTTCTTTGCATACCAAAGCTTCCCTGGAGACATGACAAGTCAAAAGTGTTTGCTTTAAAATGGGGTTTTATCATTTCACTTTGTTACAACCATCTAGACACCACAAGCTCTGTTTGTGTGTGAGTCAGGGAGGAGGCAAAACATTTGTGAATTATATTATTTTCTCACCACATCGTGTGTGTTTCCACATCTCACATTATCTCACCTTGGTGCTCTCGACTCCTGTCTGTTATAGTTTTCTTCAAGGTCTCTCTCTGTTGCTGGAACATTTTCCCTGAGGAACAGAAAAGCAAAGATAAGCAGCTATCCAACACTGCAAATTTAGACACACAAATGGTGTATTTTTTATTTCAAATGCTCTTACTGAAATAAAGATGTGCATTGTAATGGATCTGAACATGCACAGTTGTACGTGCTGGAAAGCTGCACTCAGGATCTGAACATTGCAAACACTGCCAGCAAGTCCAAAGCTTTTCAAGGCCCAGAACTGTTTTTCATAATCTTCCTCGTCTTTTCACGTGTCGAGGAAAAGGCAAAAATAAGAGCTGCTTTCCATTTCCAGTGCTTAACCTCATTTTCTTCCAGCCACAACAGACGTGGGCCAGAGAGTAATCGCAAATAATTCTCAGGTGTTTGTTTTAATCTGCTTGACATGCCAGATGGGTGGTGTTTGCTGCCAGGGTAGTAGTGCCAGGTTTGTTATTAGTCACAGACAACTTTCAAGTCCTTTACTGTGGCTGTATCAGCGAGTACTGCTGGGGTTGGAATTAATAATCAGCTTGGCAACACATCATGAGATGTCCTGTGTAGTTCATAGTAGTGTAGTGGTTAAAGTGTAGTTTGATACACTGGTATCAATTTATGTTTCTTTTGTGTGTGTTAAGTAGATTAATTAAATTTACTACTTTCTGGCAGTTCAGTCTTTTGCCAGCTTCCCTACACAATGCTGTTTGTCTGTTACAAGGCTGTTAATGATGACTGCAGGGAATTAATTAACTCGAGAAGGCTTTAATACAGCCTATAAAATATGTGGATGATATAGTTTGGTGAGATTACACTTAGGTTTTAAATGTTTCTATGCTGGTATGGGAAATGTTTTAAATATTCAAGTTATTCTGCTCATTTTTGAGCCGTGTGAAAATACCAAATGCTAAAAACATGCTTACGAATAATATTCAACTGAGGGGTGGCTGTGACTGAGGAGGTGGAGCGTGTTGTTCACTAATCGTAAGATTGGCAGTTTGATCCCCAGCTCCTCTGGTCTGCATGTGTTGCTGTGAGAGTGCGTGTGAATGTTTAACTGAGTAGCAGATGGTGGCCAGTGCGTGTGTGAATGAGTGAATGTGACATGTAGTATAAAAGTGCTCTGAGTGGTCAGAGGATGAGAAAGGTCCAACTGTGTGATCTGAGAGTGAACATACTATAAAACTGAGAACATGATGCAACAACATATATAAACCCGTAATTATACATTTTACCATACCTGTATAAATTTCTTCTAGATTCTTTGTACCGTTGTTCTAATGTGTCCTTGCAGTTTATATCTGCCTTTGTGAATCCAAAAACTACATATTGATATTCAGCCCTGGTCTGATCCTTACCTGGAACGAGTCCAGCCAGAGGCTGGTTGTCCTCATCTCCGTCCCTGTAGGCCTGCCACCAGTTGGGGTCGTCCTGGCTGATGACATGGAGGATGTCTCCCTTCTGGAAGGACAGGCCCAGCTCCCGACACGGCACGAAGGGGTCGTCGGAGGGGTCGTAGTCGAAATAAGCTCGTACGTGCATCTGAGGACAGGGTTTACAATGTCAAGGTTAGCGTCGCATGCATGCAGACGGGCGTCCTCACGCACGCACACAGCCACATTATCAGAGACTTACCACAGTCTGTCTGTGCGGGGCAGGTTTAATCTGAGAGCTCGGGATGAGGAGGAAGGTCAGAGTGCCGTGCATTTGTTGCTGATAGAAAAGATGAGGAGCAATGAATAAAACATGACAGGAATCAAATTTCTATGACTGTATTTATCAAGGACCCCAAACTTTTACCAGTGTTTACTGCTATGCTACGTTGACTGTATATTACAGGAACAGACAGTCCAAGTATGATCACCATTAATGATTGAATTATAATTCCTTTTATAGCATTTAATGTCTATAATTTTAGCTTTCAAAATATCTGAAGCACCTATATTTGCACTATTAACAAAGTTAAATTCCAATGAGTTACTGTAAATATTAAAAAGACCATTGTACAGCTCTCAGTCCTCACCAGTAAATCGTGTACTTCATTGACATGTTTCCCACGAATGGAAACCCCGTTGATCTCCAGGATCTCATCTCCCTCACTGAGAAGGCCGCTCCGCTCTGCTGCTCCACCTTTCACTACACGACTCACCACCACACTGTCCATGTCGTTACGTACTGTTGCACCCTGTTGGACACACACACACACACACACACACACACACACACACACACACAGAGGTCTTACACTTTAGATGGCAGAGATCTCACTAAACAAGCAACACACTGGATAATTAATATGTACATGAACTGAAACACATCAAACCCTGATACTCTCTAAAATAACAGAGAGATACAAACAGAAGGACACAGTTTGAGGTCAAAGAAATATGTCATCATACATTGAGCACCATTGTGTCACTGCCTGGCAATGTTTTCAAATCTCCCTCTGGAGCTGACAGGCATTTTACTGCCCTGTTGGTTTGTGGGTGCACTGACACCGGCACACCCACATGATAAATGTGAGTGGTGGAGCATGTTAAAGGCTGAGAGGACAGGCTTTTTTACTGGACTGACACATAGTACACACACTTAATAAATAACACAATAACATGAATACTTGAAGGAACACTTCACCTCCAAAATGATCATGTGTATATCCATCAATGTTACGTTGAATTTATGAAGAAAACTGTTGTTCTTCTCACATTTCTCTGCGCTGAACAAAGAATCCAAAAACGGCGAAAAGTCTTGACAAATTTAAGTCATGAGGGGGCCACTTTTAATAACAGCAAAATGATATCAAAACATCTGTTTACAAACTCTCACACAATTTGTGCTGTATAATCTAAATCTCAATCATCCAATCGTATGCTCAGGACCTTTCAAACAGACAGAACTTTCTGACAGGGAACTGAACTGAAAGTAAAACTTATCTGTGCTTTCTTCAAAGCCAGACTCTACTGACAAAAACATTAATTTTACCTTGCTGAACACGGGAGCTGCTGGTCTACCTCTGCCTTGATCAGTTAGTTAGTTTCTGTTGTGACTTTGGTGAATCCGAACTTATCCTTTGTGACCAAAGTACCGCAATGACATAAACTAATGTTTAGTGTCGTTGCTGTTAAACACAGGACTGTATGACTTTAATTCATCAAGACTTTTCTCAATTTTTGGATTCTTCGTTTACTGTGGAGGCACGTGAGAAAAGTAAAGTTTTCTCCAATAATTCAACAAAACACGGGGTGTGTAATCGATATTTAAATCATCATTTGGGGGCTGAAGTATTCCTTTGAGATCTATCTTTGTTCATCAGTCTTTTACTTTGCTGTTTCTTCAGATAATTGAAATTTGATAATTGTCATTCAACTATCTTTGTTTCTGCTGTGAAGCTGTGAAAAAATGTACAAAGCAACAGCAGAAGATAGTAGAAGTGCCTAAAAAAGACTTTATAGAATGAGTCTCACCAGTGGAGTGTCCCGAGCCTTCTCCAGCCGCACCAGTTTAACCGTCTCTCCAAGGTACTGGGCCACATCTACCTCTGCCATTTCCTGCCCTGCCACACTGTCATGGGCCTGCATCAGTGCCTGCCACATTAAACAAACACAGAGACACACACAGAGAGACAAACAGTACAGACATAGAAGTTTTACAAACAAGTGACAGACAGGGACATGGACAGAAACATAAAGGAGGAGGCAGCGTGAGGTAAAGAGAATATAGATGATGTACAGATGTTGTCCTATCAAGGAGCATTTGTCTGGATGAAAAGGATGATAACAAAGAAATTTTGAAAACCCTTTCCTTAAACATGCACCTGCTACCAGAAGCCTTCCTAACCCCAATCTTTTTTAACAAGACCAGTCAGCAAACCCACTGCTCAGCCAGAAATAATACACAGATTGCTCCTTCACTTCATTTAATGTGACAAGCCCTCCGTAGCCCACAATTAATAACCGTCTGTCCAAATCAGTTTCTCTATCCTGCAGCAGAATGGACCTAAGAGAGCGGAGGCCGGGCTAAGCTTTGGCGTACACACAATCCGTCTTAATCTCCACCTGCATTTAGTAGTCAGGATCCACCGCCATCAATCATCAAACACCTTTGGCGTCCCTGCTCACGAGGAAACTGTGTCCTAGAAAGGGAGACAGGAGCAATTGTGGGGGGGGGTCCCATTGCTCTCACACATGTACCTGTCCATTAGTTTTGATCTGAGGTTGTTTGTCTTTAGGGTGCCTCGTGTGATCATCTGCTCCCTGCAGAGAAACCTACATAATCTGTTCCACTTTCTATGCCACAGGGCAGGCTCTCCACATCACACTGCCCCCGCAGGCTACATGGATCCAGCTCAGTGGAGGGGTTAAAAGGCCAACGAGAGAATTGGTAGTTCACACAGTCACGTAGGTCAAACATCAGACCGTTGGCGCTCCCCCCTGTCAGAACCCTCAACCATAAAATCACAGCGGCATCATCCACCTGAGGTCTTTTCTCACCTTACTGCCTCTCTAATGGACGATGACGTTGGATAATATGGCAACATTTTTACTACAGAAGGATCACTGAAGCTTAAACTGACAAATGCAAAGCATCAGCAGTTCATGTACGCTGTGCAACTTAAATATGTTTGATTCTTTTCATGTTGACATAATGCGATATACAGAGATTTGATTGAATTGTTCTGTGTTCAAGTTGTCTGTTTTTTTATATTTCCAAATAAAAAAGACCTTGATCAAAAAAATTTAAAAAAAGTAGCGACTGTAAGCTACTGACTATATTCGACACCAAATGACATGACAGAAAACAGCAAGATCTTCAACATTTCTAATTGGCTTTTTTCTTAATTAATTTCAAAGAAACTGACGTGCACTCTGCTGCAACGAACGCACCAATCATGCTGACACGCACTACATTACAACCTAATTTACATAATGGCCTTTCTTGAGACCCAACACATTAATCTTCGGAGCAAAGCACGGACTAGTTGACCTTGAAACAAATGAATTTTGCACAACATATGATAACAACTAATAATTAAATTTGTCACGAAAGATTTAATCTGTAAAGCAAACATGTGCGATGCCCAAAAGTCCTTGAACTAAACAATAAATTCCTGCCAGCTCACGGTTCACCAACGTGACATGACCTCATGACAGTTTAATGCATCATGATGGAGCAATCTGCCTCTATTTTAATTCAGTAGTTATGATGGCACAAAGTTGCAAAGTGAGACTGTCTTTCAAATACCCTTAAGATGGTAAGTCCCATTTTTCCTTTCACAGTCTATGGACTATTATATACTTAACTTCTGACCTCCCAGAGGAAGGTGCAAGGGAAACAATTACCCTACTGGAATAAGTACAGTATGATAATCATATTTCCAGTATTCCAATTATCATCATATTAACTAAATAAATGAGGAGGTCAAGGCTAACTGGTGTTGTCTTATGACAATATCATTGGTTATTATTGTGAGTCACAGCTGGGAAGCTGACATCTGACCTGGAGATGAGGATTGGTGAGCAGAGCCTTGAGCTCCAGACCCTCCTTCTGTTGGCTGGACTGGAGAATCTTCTGGACCTGAACAGAAACACAGACACACAGAACTATGGTGAGGTAAACTGTTCAACAGCCAATAAAAGCTACAGACAGGGGGACCAAGTAAAGTCAAGAACAAATTAAGAGTTTTCAATTCATCCCCACTTTTTTAAGTTTAAAGTCGAAAGTAACTGGAATCCATGTCAAAGTCATGTGACGTCAATAATGAAGTCATTTCAGTCAGGAACACTTTAGTCAAAGAAAACTTTATTTCCATTTGCAGTATTATATTTGGTATGGCTCTGTTCTGGGGCCTCTCCGCCTTTCCTTGGGCCTGTGCAGAAAGCCTCTTCCACACGCCTGCGTGGAAAGCCTTAGGGCCCATTTATGCTCAATGTTAAATACGGATCCGGATACGGACGGAGCCTTCTGTCCGTGCTCTGCGTTCATTTCGTCCGTATTTCTGCACGTTTCCATAAAGCTACGGGGCCAAACGGAGCAGTACCACCGGGAACCGTGGGGGCAGTGTTGCTGTCACTACCCAATACGTAGCTCTAGTGAGACACGAAGAAGAAATAATTCAATTTCTCTCATCGGCAGTACTAGAGAAAAGAATTCTCCGTCCTCCAGTCGCGATGTATTTAACGGCCTCACCGACCACCGCCTCCTACAATGCTGCCACTGTTTTTGTCTTTTATGCAAGAGGTACATTATCAATATCTCCTCCACAGTCGCCATGTTTGTTTTTGAGTTTGTTGTCATAAATGTTTGTTGTCATAAACGTTTGACGCTGGGCTGCCTCCTGGTGGATATATTGGTTAACATCCATGCCAACGTAAAGGGCACATGGAAGTATGTGGGCAGTGACGGTAACATCATTTGAAACGGACGTATACATTTTCGTACATAAAGGGAGCATAAATGAGCCCTTAAGGCACAGAGAGCACATCTCCCTGCCCTTCCACGTGCAAATGAGGAAAGCCTAAGGTGGCGAGAGCAAACCTCCATGCCCTTCCATGCACCTACATGTAAAGCCTAAGGCAGGGCAAGCAGCAGCAAAAAAAACCACAAAACCCAGGAACAGAACAGAGCAGCATCACTGACAAACAGAAATGACATTGATAAGTCAGACACAGCATGAAAAGGAGGAGCTGGGGTGGAGGCGGTTTGCAAAGCAGCTTGCAGTGGAAGCAGCAACAGTAGGCAGGCCAGAGCAGTTTAAATATGGCGCCCTGAATGAGATTCACCACTTGGTTGCATAGAATGGAATCATGTGATCGATCAGCTGACTCTCTTCCATCTACCAGCTGCTCCATCATCATCAGTTGATTGGGCTGTTTGAGATCAGCTGATGTAGCTGGGATGTGAGCTGAGCTTGACATCGTGTCCTACCTGAACTTTGCCTGATTTTTTTTCTTAAAACATTTAGACTTAAGTCAGATTGAAGTCTAAAGCTGCCAATACACGCTGTCATAACTGCTTGTCAAACGGTTAAATAGCTTTGAAAACCCTGTGTCTGACAATTCACTTTCTGAAGCCAACAATCCAACATTCACACACACACACACACACACACACACACACTTCACACTATGATTGGCCAGCTATGGGGAAATGAAAAAGGAGCTTAACCTTTCCCTCTCAAGCTCTTTTTTTTCATTCTTGACACAACTATTTCTGTCACTTTTTCACTGTAGTGCAGCACAATGAATGTCTACCAGGAGAGACTGTCTGGAAGTGTGCGCCTCTATGCCCATATATAACAATTATTGTGACAGCACCCCGTCGTTTTGATGGCCAATTTTTCAGCCATCTGTGAGCGAAGCCATTTGGAGCAGGTGTAAATACATTTCATTTCTGATGCAGTCAGACAACACGTCATGCAAACTAGTTACTTTCAAGCACAACCTGGCCGTAAGCCATGTGACTCAAGTCATCACATCTGACATCTGCATACATAAATGCCCCACGGAGGATTCATTCTTTGGATGTTGGTGACTCAATGGCCCATTCACTAGCCCAGACCTCAGGGGAGACTGTCAACTTTTACTCATCATATATCACTTCCATTTGTACTGAGATATGCCAAACACATCCAAAAGCCTCTGGAGTGGTTGACCTTTCCTTCTGCACCACCCTTACCCTGAAATTATGTTATGATTGTGAGCATTGCTTTCTAATGTACAACAGGTTCTACAATGGGTGCAAACCAATGTCTTCACCCAACTTTACTTGTATCCTTTTGTTTGCTCTGGGTACCTTTTTTCATGGCACTGAGTTACTAAAGGTAAACTTCTGTATTTTTCAACCTGGACCCTGTTTTATCATGTTTTTGTGTCTAGCTGACTAGTGGAGACAATCATATTTGAAATTCATCCAGTATTAAGAGACACCACTGAAACAGGATGCAATGTAATCCCTACCTGAAATTATGCACTGTCACTACAAGTGCTTGTTTTGCCACTGACAGGCTCACATTGTCTTAATGGGTGTCTGACAACAATACAGAAAGGACCTAAAGAGAAATTAAACGTTCGTCCTTACCTTTTGCTTGATTTGGTCCGTTTGTTAGTGTGTGTAACAAAGTCTCGCTCAGAGAGGAATCTCATGAGAGGCGACTTGTTGCAGGATAACAACGGTGGAAATGTTAGTGAGAGTTGGAGAGAGGAGTGCCAGGAGGAGTTTTATTGTCGTGGCTGAGTATTTAGTTAAATTTGATAATGTAGACAAGTCAGTGAGATTTCAGAAAGAACGCAACCTTATTCATATTATTGTGGTGTATTTATCATGAACACAGTCCATCTGACGCTCGTTTTGTTTGTTTTTCGCCGTTTCATCACCACTACAAATGCATCTGTAGCCAGTATCTCACTATCCTCATTCATATTTTAAGAAGCTACAAATTATATTCAGCCACAAGATAAACCTGAAAAGCTTGAAAACAGAACTAAAGTCCAGAGAGTTGCCGATAGAGATGATACACCGACTCGTGTAGTTGCATTGGTGTGAACCAGCAGACTTTTAGAACATTGCAGAACGGCACATTGCAAGTAGATGCACATTTCAACTTGTCTCGTCGCAAGTTTTTGGTCTGAACTGGGCTTAACAAACAGACTGGATGAGCGAAAGGTAGGAAAAACGTTTCACTCCTTTGTGGGGTCCTTTCCATAATGGTATCAGACACTTCCAATAACAATCTGAGCCTGTCAGTGGCAAGAACAACCACTTTGCATGGACGTAACTTGATGATGCACAGTTGCCTGTAGGGATTACACTGCAGCCTGTATTGCCACTGTAGCTCTCAGTCTCTCCCAATACTGGATCAGGGTCCAGTTTCCCTTTGCCACCTTTAACCCAAGTTGACCTGTACAACTATCTATATGAAGCCTGGACACTAAACTGATTTTAAAGCAAACCTATACATTAAGACAATCATGTAGTCTTGTTATATAGTTACACTTACACAAGAACTACCTGTTAAGCTTGTTAAAAAACAAAACACAATCCACGACAGCATTCATTTGCATTGTGTGTGTTGTATTTAACCAGATTTAACAGGCGTAAACTTCTTAACCTCTCTAAACTTCAGCACATTACACTGCTCTTCCATGGCTCTTCAGACTTTCCACTCTGCTCCATTTTTACTCCCTCCTTTGTTTTTTCCTCTCTGCTTCTATTTTAATCATCTAGTTCTTGTGTTGTCATTTAGTGGGAAGATACTATTGTTTGTGGCTTGGACTGTGTACTGAATCATCACAGAAGGCATTTTGGTGTTTTGTTACTCCTGTCTTTCTGCCTCTTCCCCTTCATCGCCTGTTTGGAGCTTAGTTCATCCATTACACTAATCAAAGCTCTCACTAACAAGGTGACGCACTTTCCCCCTCCCCCCCTAGCAGCACTGTACCTCGGCCCTCGCTGCCGTAAGCTGCTGGAGATTCTTTTTCTAGCCGCCCAGATCCTGGCCTCCTTCCTGCGGTGTTCTGCGTCGCTCAGCCTGCACCAGGGGCTGCTGGGAGATTAGTTTACCCAACGGCCTATGAGTGTCACACAGCACAGCCACTTAGTTTAGACACACCGCAGCTCAAACTATTACGCGCTGTTAAGCGCTTCGGGAGCTGTGCCCGTTTACTGTACGCAGAAAGACAACGTGCCGTGTGTGTGTGTGTGTGTGTGTGTGTGTGTGTGTGAGAAGCAAAACGGATCATCTCACCCAGCCCCTCTATCCTCAAAACAGTCCTGTCAAGGCTGGAATACCAATTCAGTGGCAGCGCTGCTCGGTGTCCTCTGAATGAACTCTACACAGCTCATAGCAGCCTGTTTCGTCAAAACAAGGCTGACTCTTACACATCTCGCCATCAGCTAAAAATCACACTGCACCAAAAAAGCCTGTATTACATTCTTTCATGTTACACCTATCAAGAGTTGACACTAATCCTAATGAAGTGCCTATTGTGGGTGTAGCCTGTCATTGTTGTATCAAGCTTCTACCTAATTCATAGCAAACCATATCACAATTTCTGTCTTTTTATGGGGAGCGGGCTCTGTGTGACAGGCTGCGTTTAATGTGCAGAGGCTCGGCTCTGCAGGGACACAAGTCAATTACTGTCGCTTTGCTTCAGTAGAGACCAACCGGCTTGTGTTTTGTCGACGAGGAAGTCAGTAGTGGCACATTCCCACTGACTCAAACCCAAGTACTGAGATGGTTTCTTGCTTTCTGTCACTCTGAGTACCAGGACTCAGGAGTCAGCACTGTTATTTAAAGATGAAACAGCAGTCGGTGGACCGGGGAATGAAATAGAAAACATAGTATATTTTGCAAGCCACATATTTACACTTTGGTTCATGCCTTCCTCCTCTGTCCTTCTTGTCCATCTCAAATGTCTCCCTGTCATTCTATCCTCTTTCCCCCCTAATTCTCCAATTTAAATTTTCCGTCCTTTTGCCGCTTTCAAACTTTTCCCCAGCTCAGTTAATTTCCACGCATGGCCTGGATTTGACAAATCCCTCTTTTTTTTTTGTTTTCACTCACCTTGTTAACCACAAGACAATTTACATTCCATAATTATTCAGACTGGGCACGGCTGTCTTTTGGGCAGCTTTGTTGAATTAATCATCACCTCAAGCAAAGATTGTTCATGCTTCATTGAGTTTGTTCAAATACTTCACCCACAGTGAAACTAGCCTCTAAATATAAGCTTAATGTGGTCCAAAATACAAATTGGCAAATTCAATCCGAGCTCCTTTATGCTTGTGTGCACAAACTGCCGCCTCTGTGGAGACCACGGCTCGTCTCTTGAGGTATGGAATAGACTTTGTGGCATGGTTACTAATGTTTAAAAATGAAAGTGAGACGAGCAGAAATCAGTTTCTCCTGAAGCTGCTGACACATTTACAAAACTGTAAGAATCCAGCAGTAAAACTCTGTTAATGAGTACTAATGCAAACTAATAGCAAGGTCACCACTGAGCAAAGTGTCAAAGTGCTTCCACACAATGTTTATTTTGATCTTAATCAAGTTAAGAATGACCGTTATGCGTACCTCCTGGCAGAGATCCCCTGCTTGTGCCGTGAGGGGTGAGGTGGGACTGACTTTGGTCATCTGCTGGGATACAGCGCTGTAAATGGTGTAGGCATTCCTGAAGTCCTCCTTGGCAAGAAGCTGCATTATCAGCTCCACATCCTGCTGGCTCTGCGCATCAGTCAGGCAGTGCTTCGCCCACTTCAGGGCCTGCAGCACCTCCGCCAGGTCTGAGAGAGAGGCAGAGACAGTGAGGGGAGCAGTTCAGAGACAACAGAGTGCTGCAGGGATTGCGTTAACTTGGAGGCCAACTTGGAAGTTAGTATCGCACTGGTTCCCTCGACAAAAAGCCAATGGGATCTTACCCTTGGATTTGGGATTATTGCAGAAAATTTGCTCTGTGGCAAACAACATTTTGTTCAGCAAGAAATGAACACCACTTTTATGATTTTTGTGGCATAAATAAAACTGCCAGAAGTAGAAAGCTAACATGGAGCTATAGACAAACTACACCACAGTTGCATGACTTCATCATCACCACCACAACAAGGCTGTAAAGCTGTGTCCAGTGTGCTGATGTTTTGTAGTCCAATTTTGCTACTTGTTAGAAACCGCCTTCAAAATTCTCTTGTGCTTGTGTTAACCACAGACCTTGATTCAGGCATTTAACCAAAAACCCATTGACTTTGAGCTGAGGGAACCAGAAGCGCAAAATAATAACTAATTTATGGGTTTTAGGATCCATTTCTGCAGCAATCTAAACAGATCAACATAGAGACAAAATGACAGAGGAAAGGAATTTTTCTGGATGTTTGCTTATTGTTTACATGACCTGTTAATGAAAGTCTTAAAGCTGTATGTCCAAGGTTACCACCAGTACGTTCTACTGGGGCTGGGCAATGTGGAGAAAATCCAACATTACCATTTTTTTAATCAAATACCTAGGTATCGATATTGTAGAGACACTGTAGGGTTGACTTTTGGTGCTTGGACAAAGTATTTTACACAATAATATTTTTTATTAATACTCATGAATAATGTGGATACAATATAATGGTTAAGTGGGTAAAGTATACCAGAACAGCTAGAACAGTCTGATAAGTTGAGAAAATGACATCACTTTATTGTAATGCAGCCTTTAAATCAAGGAGGAGGCAACACTTATGATATATCACCATATCCAAACTCTAAGACGATATCTAGTCTCATATCATGACATAGACATAATATTGATATATTGCCCAGCTCTACGTTTAACCTGCATTTGACCCACTGATATCAGACTATTGTCTAAGGCTGATCTGGTGTTACACCTGACCTGAGTCGACAGCTATAGTTGCATACACATCAATGCTTAACAGAAGTATCAACACAACAAGATTGCTCTGGCACAGTATAATGAAATTGGAGCTTTTGATGATTTTTGGAGGTGCAAATATGTTAAATCTAGGGAGACTGGACTAAGGCCTTTGAGACACCCAGATTTTACCCTGCTGCTTTCTGAGGTGTGGTGCCTGTCTGCCTGTCCACACCTGTCTGACAGGTGTGTCATAGGGCAAAACTAAGTATTCTGCTGCAGCAGAAGATTTCCAGTATGGGAGGAGATAATTCTCCTCCAGTCCAAAATCAAACTGTGGGCCTACAGTGGAGGACTAGAACTTTGCTCCTGAGCCACCAGATAGTTTTTGGTTTCAGTTGGAGATTTCTGCAACAGCTTACAATCTACAATAATGTTCGTTATGTTTTAGACTGAGAAGAGCAGAGTTCATAGCTGAGAGGCCTAGGTTGGTCCAACACCAATAACTACCTACAATTAGTCAATTAATCAATTGAAAGAAAATTAATTGCCAACTATTTTGAGAATCGATAACTCATTTCAGTCATTTTTTAAGCAAAAATGTCAAATAATTTCTGGTTCCAGCTTCTTAAATATGCAAATTTGCTTCTTTTCTTTGTAATATATGACAGTGAATGAAGAGTTTTGGACTCTTGGTTGGACAAAAAAGCAATGTGAAGGTGCTGCTTTGGGCTTTAGGAAATTGTGATGAGCATTTTCCAATTATTTTTGACATTTGTTGGACTAAATGATTAATCAGTCAATTGTGAAAATAATCAGCAGATTAATCGCTAATGAAAATAATCATTAGTTGCAGCCCAAAATATTAGCATACACTGTATAATAATCCTACAGAAACACATGTTCAGCTCCTTTCTTTCATACCTAAACACTGTCAGGCCTAATGAGTCTAATGTATATATAGCCTACTATCAAAGATGTCAGAACTTTCTGTATTACAATAAACTCTAACTCCTGTTCTCACTAGACGGTCTTTGCATAAAAGTAATTCACCTAATTATGCCAGGTGACTGAAATCAATTTGACACTAAAGAGATTTTATAATGAGCTGAACCTCTCAATTCTTTTAAGTGCACTTTTTTTTTTTATCAATTTGCATTAATATGTAATTCATTATGTAATTATCAATTTATTTACACAAATTATGATACACTCAGGTTGTGCACACAAAGTAGTACAAGCAATAGTTCACGCACTCAAACTAACCAATATAGACCACACATACGGTGCATGCGCTTTTGCATTATCAGTATAATGAATCAGAAATTATTTCATTGTCCTGTGGCAACTGATGGTCTCTTTGCTCTTCAGTCCAGAGTTGGGACTGAGACACTAATCAGTGTTAACGATGCACAGCCCCTAAACACATCACCCACTCCACTCCCACCCTCTGCTCTGTCCCCTCAGTCATTGTTTTGACTCCTTTTGTTTCACTGAATTTTTGTTAAACCTCACAACTCCCTATTCTTTTCTGAAGTCTGAATTCCTCCTCTCCTTTATGACCTTCCTTCCTCCTTCCTTTGATCCCAGTTTAGACCCTCTGACCCGCACCGCCCTCCTCCTCTCAACTCACCGGCTGCAGGATCCTGGGAGCACGTGTCTTTGGTAGCCTTTTCCTTCCCCTCAAAGGTGGGATTGTCAATGCCCACTTTGGGGTTCTGTGACAGCTTCTTGAGCCTCAGCGAAGCGTTGGGGTCGAATTCATGTTTCCCCCTGCTGTCCTCCTCTCTCCTCTTCCTCAACTCTTCTTGGTAGTGCTGAATCCTCTCCAGGTGGGCGCTGCTCTGTGGAGATTTGACAAGGCTGCTCTCATCCATTGGACAGTCCACCGCCCTCTCCCTGTGGCTCCTGGCCTGACCAGAGGCCTCTTGCACATAACCGTTCATATGGGACATGATCATCCCGGCTGCAGCGGCGTACAGCTAAAACCACCCCAGAGTTTACTGAGATCTGCTTGAGTCATTCGAGGCACAGCTCAAATCAGAGGCCATAGCACATCAGCGGAGGATGTCGTCCTTTGTGTTCTTTCTGTTATCTGTTACCCTGAAAAACAAGTTCAGATGGATTTACCTTGTTGTTTTAAGCAATTTTATTTACTTTTGAGCAGAACTATCAATGAAGACACAGAAAAAAATGATGGTAAACAACATTTAGAAAGACTAAATAAAAGGATTTCCCTTGTTAAGTGTCTCCTTTATCGCACTTTTAGAAAGCAGAAGGTGAAGGGTTTCATTGATACATAAGATAGATATGCATTTTGGCTGCTGCTCTGACAGAGTGATCGATAGCTAAATTGACACTGTTTAAGATATTCAAGAACTCTATAGCCTTGGCTGCCAACAAATACTTTTTTGTTATACCTTAGAGGTGGGTGAATCTGGGGTCATTTTATTGTCCAAAATATGTACTTTATGTATTCTCTATATGTATAAATGCTATTAGAGAACACCATCATCACCATTATGGTCCCACACTTTCATGCCAAAGTAAGTTTAAATGCCGACATCATTTTACTCTAGTATGAAGTCATGACTCAACTCATTACTTTTGCCCCTACCAGCCACCACATTAAAACCACTGACAGGTGACGTGAATAACATTGATCATGTTGTTTAAATGCAATGTTCTGCTGGGAAACCTCTGGCATTCATGTGGATGCTACACCCAAACAATGTTGGAGACCAAGTACACTCCATCATGGCAAAGGCAAGAATGGCTCGAGGAACATGACAGAGAGCTCAAGGTGTTGATCTGGCCTATGAATTCTCCAGACTCCAATCTGATCGAGCATCTGTGGGGCATGCAGGCACCAAAGAGGTCCTGTGTCCATGCCTCAACAGGTCAGAGCCAAGTTCGATCCACAATGGGGTCTCTGGCACTAGTGAGATGGCAGGAGATCCTTGGAGTCAGGTCCAATCTGCATGGACCGCAAGTGACTCACAAACATATCAACTATGTAAAATAAAACACTTTTTTTTTAAGTACAGTGAATTTCCGGCACAGAGTTTTTATTCTGAAGTGTCATTTCCTGCAGTAGAATGAGTGAATAACGGACAGCTACCTGACAGAGACGGCAAACTAGCTTGACGACATGGCCAAATCGAAGTATGGCGCTGAACGTATTAAACTGTGTGGACCTTGAACGAATGACTAAGGAGAAATCTGGTACCCATAACTGGACTCATTGAGAACCACTGCTTTCAGTCCTGTGGGTTGCGAGGCAGGGCCTCCATGGATCGGACTTGCTCCAGCACGACCCACGTATGCTTGATCGAATTGAGATTTTGGGGAAGCTGGATACCAGGTCGATGCCTTGAGCTCCTTGTGACGTTACATGGGCCATTCCTTGGCCAGGAGCCAAAGTTTCTGAGCAGAGGATCACACCGTAACAAGATGATCAATGTTTTTTACTTCACCTGTCACCTGTTTGAATGTTGTGGCTGATCGGTGTATATAATTGCAGAATTGATTTATATGGTTTAAAGCAGTGGTTGCCTACTGGTGGATTGCGGGTCCATTTTGAATGGACCACAAGTTTGTAAAAAAAAAAAAAAAAACACTTTATTTTGAAGTACAGTGAATTTCTGATACAGAGCAATTATTTTGAAGTGCCCTTTCCTGTTGTAGAGTGAGTGACTAACAGACAGCTACTTAACAGAGACGGCAAATTAATTGATGGCATGGCTAAACAAGTATGACGATGAATGTATTTAAGTGTGTGGACCTTGAACTAAGGAGAAATCTGGACCCCGTGGCTGGACCAGTTGGGAACCAGGGGTCTAAAATATGATATATTATATAGCTTTTGTTTAAATGTTACTTTTTTAATATATATATATATATATATATATATATATATATATATATATAAAAACTAATAAATGTTATTCTTCCTTCCAGTTGGCTGCCCGTTGATCAGGGCCAACACTTACTCCTACCTCCTCTCCTCTCCCACACCACTAATCTAACTCCTAACATGGAAAGCTCTCTGGCCTTGGTCACCTGAAATCCCTTCAGTTCAGCATCACCCTGCCATTTGCTTGGGTACACCTGTCCCCAACTGTCCCGCCCTCAGGAACAGCTTAATGAAAATATCCATCTGTAGCCTATGTACGGATGCCCAAATAAAGAAACTGCATGTGAAAGTGACACCTGATGCACAACTACCTGATCTAGAGATGGATTATAATCTATTTTAAGGATTCTATGAGTATTAATATGAGTTAGCAAATTGGGTAGTATGACTGAGTGATGTTCACTATGTTTTTAAAAAGGTCAGTCTATAGTCTATAACAGAAAATCCTTTTCCAAAAACATCCATTAGGTAAGGAGTTAAAGTGTTTTGAGCAGGTCACAAAGGTGGACATATACCTAGAAAGCACGTCTTCATCTTTCACAGATTAGCGTCTGTTTAAATACCATGTAGGAGCTTAAGTTGGACTATCTTTCTCTCAACTTGCTATGGCTTGAATACACTGCAGTCTTAAAATTAACTTACATGTTTGCCCTTATTATTACCTAACATTAAAGACACCTTAGATTATTATTTACACGGAGAACCTTAAGTACCTCAAGGATAAACATAGCTGTGTCACTGAACGCCACCTCATGTCATATAGTCAGTCATACACATGTCACCTGCCAACTCATTGCATCCCTCCCTCCCCCTCTTCTACCTACTTCCCACAGCTAATTACGTTTGGCAGCTCTATCCCCCAGCTCTTGGACCAAGCTCCCAAACCCCTCCCCTGCAGAAGCATTTAGCTGCATTTAGAGTGGCGGAGTACGACTGACAAACAGCAGAGACTGCCAGCGGGCCATCTGTTCCTGTGGGCTTAATTAAGCCTGGGATCTCATGCCCTACTCTAGCTCAGTGGACACAACAGCACTGGGAGGGATGCTGGGAAGGAACAGAGGGGATGTGGGTAGAAGAATGGGAATGAATGGAGGTGCACACGCCCACCTAGACGTAAACAGACGGGGCAATACGATGAGTTTGGTGTCAGTTACATATGTGGAACAACTTTAGAGGATTACGGACATGACAACATATTTCTGCAACATTAAATAAGAGCTTAACATGTCAAATTAAACGGTGATAATCAAGCTCATATCAACAAGCAGTGTGAGGTGACACTAGAAGTCCAAAACCTTATAAGGGTTTAGCATGAAATAGGCCTACAGAAGGAACTAGGGTTGCATGATATGAAAAAACAAAACAAAAACAAGTTGACAGTTATTGTGATTGCAATGTGGGTTGCGATTTTAGTGGGAATGGTAATTTTTTGATAAAAAAATATATATATAAATGATTATGATATGCTATAATGTCAGTAGCAGTGCTGTTACTTGATTTATATGCAAAACAGTGTACGGTAAAAACAACTCCAGTGGTGCTTTTCCACTGAAAAAGTCCATGAGATATGGTTGAAAGATCTGGAAAATGTCATAAACCTTGAGTTCTGAATATTTCCATAAAAGTACTCCAGTGGTAGTTTTCAGCACACTTATCAAAGATTGCTTTATCAAACAGTTGCTATGGTTAATTGGGAAAGGGGCATGTCCAACACTGGCATACTTAATACAACCATTCTTATATAAAGACTATTAAAAAAAACCACTCAGACTACAAGTTTGTGATCCGCCTCAATGTGGTAACAATCTTTTCATTTCTAACATATGTCCTAATGAGTCATTTCCTGCCAGCTTGGATTTAGATTTACTCTCCCAGACGGGGACTTGCTTTCACAGCCAGTGCAACACAGAAACATTCCGATACACATGCTGTGGCTGGGAATCTCGTCATGTTAGTGTCATAACAGCATATCAAGGCTACTCTCTATTACTTAGGGACTGTTCGTTACTTATGAGAGGGAGGGGGTGGTGCAAAAACGGGGAGGCATGTCAAATAATTTTTAAGCACTGGTGAGGGACTTGTGTTTTCCACTTTGGCTTGGGGGAGGGACATACAAATCTAAATGGTTGTATTTCTCATTTAATTTACTGCAGATTTTTAGAGGAAACATGCCCTCCAAACCTGTCAGCAAAGTGGAAGGCATATTTTCTTGAAAACTGCCGAATGTCACCATTTTATTTGATCTATTTAAGCTTTATTTAACCAGAAAAACCTCTTGAGATTAAAAATCTCTTTTTCAAGAGTGTCCTGGCTGAGACAGGCAGCAATACAAGTTACAGACAGACATAGAACAAAAATACAGAATAAAAATGTACAGCTCTCGGGGCGTCAGTGGCTTAGTGGTAGAGCAGGCACCCCATGTATAAGGCTGTTGCCGCAGCGGCCCAGGTTCGACTCCAGCCTGTGGCCCTTTGCTGCATGTCACTCCCTCTCTCTCTCCCCCTTTCACACTTGTCTGTCCTGTCCATTATAGGCTAAAAAATGCCCCAAAAAAATCTTAAAAAAAAAAAAAAAAATGTACAGCTCTAAAACAAGCAATATAAAACACAAAATAAGATTACTACAAATAAAAGCCAAAAACTATGCTGATGCACACTAGAAGTGAACCATAAAAACGCAAAAAACGGCAACTACACATGATTACAAAGACCAGCGAAGAGAAACCGTGACATTGGCATATAGAAGATTGTAGAAGAAGAAGTACATAAACAGTGCTTTGAAACGTCCGAGAGGAACTAAAGAGTGCAACTTTAAGTTCTGCAAGGGGCTGCATATATAAATACTCGCTTACCAAACTCTGTACGTACCCCCGGTACAGACAATAAAAACATTGTAGTCAGAAACTGTAAAAACAGAAATTATCATTGGATTTTTAATTTTCCAACAGGCCTTGGTCACATCATGGGCTACGTCTCATTTAAAATTTGGCCAAAAATCAAACGTTTGCACTAACTAAGGATGAAAAACTGAGTTTTTTTTTCAGCTCTAGGATTTCATCTTCAGCTTTAACTTTCAAACATCAGAAGGTAGGTTTCAAAAATCTAAACTAAGTGTCAGATGGAAACAGGAACATTACATGAAATCTGGGAATGTTAACTGGTTAAATCATTTGGGGAAAAAGTTGTGGATCACATAGGGAAGTGGTC
Source organism: Epinephelus moara (assembly GCF_006386435.1). Classification (NCBI taxonomy): domain Eukaryota; kingdom Metazoa; phylum Chordata; class Actinopteri; order Perciformes; family Serranidae; genus Epinephelus; species Epinephelus moara. The sequence continues at coordinate 21,692,467 of NC_065517.1, read as the reverse complement.
GGGTATGACGGTAGCTAAATCACCAAAGTTATGCCTTATGGGGGACTAAACAGAGTTACTGAATGTATCAAAACATGACCTTGTAGGGGTCGTCACAGCTGCGCGAGTGATCCTCAAATTCTGGAAGAGTACATCACCTCCAGATTTTGAAAAATGGAAGGAATCTATGTTAGGAATTGTGTCATAGGAACACATCTTAGCTAGGGTCAGCAGTGAAGAGGTCATAGGCAGGCTTTTTTTGTGTGTAATATGTCTGTTGAACTGTAACAATGTGGCGTTCAGTTGTACTGCTGCTTCGCTAAATTACTATTATGGGTATAAGAATGTGTAGATGGATGGGATGGAAACTGTATATGTTGCATTTATTTTGGTTCTGTCCTCATGTGGCAACTTTTAGGATGACTACCAAAAGATGGCTTGCATCAAGTTCTGTATTTTTCACCATGTGCCCCAAAACAATAATGTTTGGTGAATTAAAAAAATGCTTATCCTTGTATTTTAAATACTATTAAATTACTAGGAAAAAGATTTATTTTTGAATCGAAAGGAAAAGAGCGAATGACATTTCCCTGTTTTCTTTGCTTTTCAAAACATTTCTTTATGTTAGAAGGCATTATTGCTGCAAGTGAATGACTATAAAAAAAATTGAGTAGATTAAGGCCAAGTTTAGAAGACGGATGATAATGACATCATTATTTAGTTTTCTGTCATTAGTTTTGTTGTTAAGTTAATTTTTTGTATGTCTGTGATTGTTTTCCCCCTTCCTTTTCCTTTTAATACCGTATGTCTATGTCATTTCTTTTGTTTAAATACATTTAAAAAAATAAAATTAAAAACAAAATGTGTAGCTGGTGCCTGTGGATATATTTGACTGAATAGATAAATAAGAAATATACATTAAAAAGAAATCTAACTAAGTTATGATGGGAGGAGGGTCATGAATTTTTGGGCAGTCACTCAGGTAGGCTCAAGGAAAAATATTTGTAGCTTCAGGGAGGGTAATAAATAAATCAAAACAAACAAACATAATTATAGTCACCCCTCAGTCCCCCCTGCTCCTCTGACAAGTAAAGAACAGTCCCTCATCATAAGTTATTAGATCAAAAATCCAGTCAGTAAGTTATTTGATTTATAATTAGCTCATAAAAGTACTTTTAACAACCCCTAAAGTAGTTGTAATTTGTTAAACCATTTGTTAGCCACCTAAATGAACTGTAATCTGAGTTTCTGTGGGTTAGCTCACCTCCTCCACTCTGATCCCTGCCTATAATTAGCCACATTCAAACATCTAAAGGACTAAAATAGAAAATATTCTCATATATTGGTCAGAGTTATGTAGTTTAATAACCAGCAGCTGCTAGCTTGGTTAAATTAATGTGACGTTAAACGTATTTCAATGAGTCACCGGAGGAATTAGTCTTTCCTATTGTGAGGAAATAAATATGTTTCGTGTTACTTCACAAAAGAGCAATGAAACAGCACATTTAAACACAGCGGTAAGAACAGATATACATTTAGAAACACGGTGTTTAACTGTGTTTAAGTGGACCTGTGTTAGCTACAACAGCGGACCTAGCTTAGCCTCGAACCGCTAACTGCGTAGCTTAACGGTAATTAGCCGTCCCGTAGCAGACTGCGTGTACTCACCACTTCAAAGATAGTCAGCGGAATGGCTTCAGGTTATAAACGGTTATTCCTTTACAGTCCAACACTCTGGAGACAAGTTATATTCACATACAGACTCTCAGGGGCAGCTCTGTGTCTCTCCCGGGTCCTCACAGGACCGTCTCCAGCCGCAGCAGGGAGTTTTGTCCAGGCACAGTCGGGACACTTGTGGCCATTGCTGTGAGACTGCTGGTGTTTTGAGCCGTCTCCCTGGCAACACTGCGGCTCCACAGCGCCCCCACCCTGTCACACACGTCATGACCACGACCCCCAAATAATACTAGTTAAAAATTAAAATACCACAAAATAAAAATACAGTGTAAAAGTCCTGCATTTAAAATCTAAATTAAGTAGAATTACAAAATATAATTGGCACTGGTTGGCACTTGGACTCTAAATAAACTGGGTTTATTACTTATTTATTTATTTGGGTGGTAAATAGACTGGGGATAGTTGTTTATTAGTTGTAAAGAAATTTGTGAATCTTTTAAAAATAATATAGGAGTTAAAAGACGAAATGTAAGACAGGGCTTTAACTTCTACCAACTCATTTTCAGACACTGTCTTTTTTTTTTTTTTTTAATTATTTTTGGCTCGGAATAAAGTCATTCATGCATTCAAAGTAGCCTATACATTATATAATAGCCCATTTCAGAATAATATTTATTATTGGACTATGGTTACTAGTGCATTCATGTGAAATCATCACTTTAATGTACGATGAGAGTTGGTGTAATTACTTTATATACTGCCAGGTATCTTAGTCTTTAATAATGCAGCATATTTATTTATTCATTTGGATTATTATTCTTTTTTTTAATAATAATACATTTTATTTATAGGCGTCTTTCAGACACTCAAGGTCACCTTACAGGCAGAAATAGAGAAAATAACAACATAATTAATAAAATCAACAAGATGACGGATAAAGTAACATCAAATAAATAACTACATAATAATAATAATAATAAAATACTGATAACATAACAACAATAATTGAATTAAACAAACTGACACTGGACATAAAGCACCCAGTACTATTCAAAGAAAATAACAGAGGGAAAGACGGACCAAAGACCAAAGCTGTCAGTTGGTAGCAATAATGATAAAACAGGAGGTTGTCCCTTTAGCCAGGATGGTCAATGATGTGAACAAAAGATAAACAAAACAAATAAACAAAAAAGAACAAAAAAAGAAGGACACACACGGAAGGGAACCTATCAGAAAATCAGTGTACAGCATAAGGAAGAGTTTGCACAGAATAAAAATGGAGCATAGCAGCAAAGCTCATGAGTTATACAGTTGGGTTTCATCAAGCAGGATCAAAAACAGCTTCCACACCTTCAGAAAATCATTTTGTGAATCCCTTTTACTTAAGCTACTCTGTTCCATTTTAGCAATAGAAAGCATTTCATTGAGCCACCTCCTAAAACATGAGGATGATGTAGACTTCCAGTTTAGTACTATCAATTTTTTCAACCAAACATGCCTGCCTTAGGAGCCTGCTTTTGATAGAAGGGAAGGGCCCTTGTCCTTTCAG